>NW_022265033.1:0-19319 GCF_002021735.2 Oncorhynchus kisutch | reverse complement strand
AGGCTACCTGCTGCCCCAGATAAAGAGGAGAATAACTATGCAGGCTAGGTGTGCTAAAAACAAATTAAACGTGTACAAAACACATTTACATAAAACATTTTCGTGCAGATGAATTGTCTGACGCAATGAAAAAATAATAAGGGATGATGGAAACATGAAATGTGGTTAAAAATTTCATAAATGCTGACAGAGAATTTGTTCGTTTGACATGGTGGGATCTGTAGCGACTGTAAAATTAATTATGCGAGAAATGTCAGTGGAAATGCCTTTTGATGCACAAATATTGATATAATTAACACAGTGGAGGCTGCTGAGGGGGAAAACGGCTCACAACACTGGAACGGCAGCAAAAACAGAGAGAAATCATTATATTTTAATGATAGGGCGCTATGGGTAGTTACTACTTCTGACCAGTCCATGATCCGACTACAGTCGGTACCACAAGCCCGTTCCCCCAATTAATGTGTCATCAACCTCCTGTGAAAAGGAACATCATATGGAAGCATGATCTGTTGTGTGGTCCTCCAACTATGACTCAGGACTCAAATGTAGTTTATTAGGCTACAGATCTGTTGTGTGGTCCTCCCACTACGACTCAGGAAAGCATGTAGTTTATTAGGCTACAGATCTGTTGTGTGGTCCTCCCACTACGACTCAGGACTCAAATGTAGTTTATTAGGCTACAGATCTGTTGTGTGGTCCTCCCACTACGACTCAGGACTCGCATGTAGTTTATTAGGCTACAGATCTGTTGTGTGGTCTTCCCACTACGACTCAGGACTCGCATGTAGTTTATTAGGCTACAGATCTGTTGTGTGGTCTTCCCACTACGACTCAGGACTCGCATGTAGTTTATTAGGCTACAGATCTGTTGTGTGGTCCTCCCACTACGACTCAGGACTCGCATGTAGTTTATTAGGCTACAGATCTGTTGTGTGGTCCTCCCACTACGACTCAGGACTCACATGTAGTTTATTAGGCTACAGATCTGTTGTGTGTCTTCCCACTACGACTCAGGACTCACATGTAGTTTATTAGGCTACAGATCTGTTGTGTGGTCCTCCCACTACGACTCAGGACTCACATGTAGTTTATTAGGCTACAGATCTGTTGTGTGGTCCTCCACTACGACTCAGGACTCACATGTAGTTTAGAGGCTACAGATGAAGTAAATGACGATGAACTTCAGAGGGGGAGGGGGGGGTGAAAGGTCACGGTGATGAGCTTGATGTTCCTTCCAGTAGATATCGAGGGTCTTATTCTGGTGACATGACGATGGACGCTTTGGCTACCATTTAACAAAAACAAATAATATGTCTCTTATCCATAATAATCTCATAATGTAGGTAGTCTACCTGCACTGTAGAGCATCTGTGCCAAGGCTGTTGGCACATTCGTTATATAACTCAACAGTTTGTGACAAAACCATCAGTAGATTTTTACAAAATGAGATGGAAACCCATTTAAAACATTTAAAACATTTTTAAAATTTTTTTTATTCAGGACATGGAATTTACCGGTAAAAGTCATGTTTATGTGCACTATGTCTTCAGGCGCAGTCTTCATCCATGTAAAGGTTTTCCTCCTCTTCCTCTGAAGAGGAGAGGCGAGAAGGATCGGGAGGACCAAAAGGCGGCGTGGTAAGTGTCCATGGTTCTTTTAATAAGAAATACTACACATGAACACAACTGAACACAACTGAACACAACCAGACACAACATAGAATGCCCACCCAGCTCACGTCCTGACCAACACTAAAACAAGGAAAACACAAAAGTACTATGGTCAGAACGTGACAATCCACAAAGTCTGTTTAATGGAAACACATCTCTGGTGGGAAAATGCGCATATTGATTTTTGCAGAATTTAGAATATTCGTATGCAAATCTGTCGTCGCCAATGGAAACCAGCTATAGGGTGTAAATGATGACACAGTGCAGGAAATTGATTAAAATTATGGAAGTGAATGCTGTAATTAAAAAATAATATGTTTATGCAAATGTGCAAAAAGCTCTGTGCATTAAGTAAATAGACGCCTGGCACAAATAGAAGCCTGTCACTAATAAAGCCTGTTGTGTTCAGTGATTAACGGAATAAACAGCCAGGCTATTATTCAAAGTTTATCGAGATGAAAATCAAAGCAATTTTATTGGTCACATACACGTGTTTAGCAGATGTTACAGTAATGCGAGTGTAGTGAAATGCTTGTGCTTCTAGTTCCGACAACGCAGCAACATCTAACAAGTAATATCTAACAGTTTTCACAACATATAACCCAAAATAGACAAAAATGGAAGTAAGGAATGGATTAAGAATAGACGTGTCTGTCAGAGTTATATACTAACCCTTTTCTCTGATCTACAGCAAACAGAATGCATTCAGTGGCCTAACAGGATATTCGTAGCCAAGATAGAAAAATACATCCAAGAATCAGTCAGCACTGTTTCAGTGTGTGTGTGTGTGTGTGTGTGTGTGTGTGTGTGTGTGTGTGTGTGTGTGTGTGTGTGTGTGTGTGTGTGTGTGTGTGTGTGTGTGTGTGGTTTATTTGTGTGTGGTGTTGTGTGTGGTGTGTGTGTGTGTTGTGTGTTTGTGTGTGTGTGTGTTATTTGTGTGTGTGTGTGTGTGTGTGTGTTATTTGTGTGTGTGTGTTATTTGTGTGTGTGTGTGTGTGTGTGTATGTGTGTGTGTGTTATTTGTGTGTGTTGTGTGTGTTATTTGTGTGTGTGTGTTATTTGTGTGTGTGTGTGTGTGTGTGTTATTTGTGTGTGTGTGTGTGTGTATGCACTCAGAGCCTTTTACATGTCATGTAGGCCTGGAGAAGCTAAACGTGTTTATGTTAATTTCTGGTCAATTACTGTGAGACCGACAGTCTTTTGCATGACAATAACCAAAGCTCCAGTCCTAAACAATGCCGAGAAAATAGATCTGCGTTCTGCGGGGAAGAATCATGGAAGAAATTGGATTCGTACAAAGTTACATATCAAATGTGAAATCTTCAACCACCAGACACTCTTCAACTCGAACCCAGCGTCCAAAAGGAAAACAACATTTCCAGACACAAGAGTTAAGCCCAAATCTGACAGGTATTGATGAATGGTTTATAAGGGATTTACACACTAACAGGATCTATTTAGCAGCGTTCTCCACATCTCGTCATAGCCATCAAAAGATGCAGCTGAATAGCAGCATATTCAAGACCGGCATCTATTGGGCCAACTTACTAAGTCTTCAAGATCTGTTATAAAGGCCCTCATAGAATGTTCTAGATTTCCCAGGGATGTCTGTAATATCAGAAATCCTACTATTCTGCACATATCATCAATATGGAAACACTTAATCCAGTAACTTCATTCCGTTAGTCAGTAGTTGTAACACAGCCGACTCAATTATTCAACTTGTATCTTTGGTTCCTCCTAATCTTTAGTTCCCAACTCACCGCAAGATAGAAGGCTGCGTAGACACTGAGCGCTGCCTCTTTGGAGGGGAAGGTTTTGCGTGCGCGCAGGACATCCTCCTGGTTCCCCGTGCAGGCCTCCTGTTGACTGATGTAGATCAGGGCGTGCTGGCAGCCCAGGGCTGTGTAGTTGGGCTTACACACCGTCAGGAAGTGTGGGGCCAGATTCCCCGTCACCAGCTGTCCGGCGTTCACAAAGATGTCCACGGTGAACAGGCCGAACGTGTAGACGCCTGGATAGAGGGGGAGAGAGACACTGGTTAGACGCCTGGATAGAGGGGAGAGAGACACTGGTTAGAGGGGGAGAGAGACACTGGTTAGAGGAGGAGATAGACATTGGATAGAGGGGGAGATAGACACTGGTTAGAGGGGGAGATAGACATTGGTTAGAGGGGGAGATAGACACTGGATAGAGGGGGAGATAGACACCCAATTCCCTGCATGCTACAAACAACCCCGTCTGCCAAACATCAGCTAAATGTCATTCTCCTCATGACAGCTCTGTTTCTGCATAAAGCAGTGTGATGCTCAAACATACAGGACAGACAGATCCTTTAATGTAACACTTTCCTCAAAGGACATCTCATAGCTGGACACACACACACGCACACGCACACGCACACACACACACCCACACAACGAACATGTGTCATAGAGACAAGAGACATGGAGACACAATGTTCATGACTGTTGCTCCTAAACCAACAAAGAGACCAGAGACCGTCTCCATGTGGTTAGATGAGCAACATGTTGTTTTCCTCAGAGGAGAGCCCTGTACCTCTGTGTCACGTTCTAACCGTTCAGAGACACACACACAAAGACACTCACAGAGAAACACACAAAGACACACACAGAGACACTCACAGAGACACACACACAGACACACACACAGACACACACACAGAGACACTCACAGACACACACACAGACACACACACAAAGACACTCACAGAGACACACACACAGACACACACACAGACACACACACAGAGACACACACAGACACACACACAGACACACACACAGACACACACACAGACACACACAGAGACACTCACAGAGACACACCCAAATACACACACAGACACACAGACAGAGACACACACAAAGACACACACATACACACACACAGAGACACAGACAGAGACACACAGAGCCACACATAGAGACATAAACAGACACATAATAACACATAGACACTCAGAGACACACAGACAGAGACAGACAAACAGAGACACACACATAGAGACACGCACAGAGACACAAAGACACACAGACAGAGACACACAGACACAAAGGCACACACATATCTACACAGAGACATGTACAGAGACACAGAGAGACACACAGAGAAGACAGCCAGGACACATTATTTCCTGCGATAACACTGGTGAGCATAAGCAGCGTGTCCACTAAGCTTCCCCCTAAAGTAAATTTAAATACATTTGCTGAAATTATTTAATTACTCCTGTCTATGCAGAAATCAATACAAAACATTCAAATGATTTGACCAGAGAGCGTGACTTAACCACAGAGGATTATTAGACTCTTGTAAAACATAGCTTTGGATTGTTTCAAATCACAAGCTCTTAGGCCTGTGCATCTTAACTCTACCTACATGTACATACTACCTCAACTTACCGGTGCCCCAAACATTCACTCTGTACCAGTACCCCCTTTATATAGCCTCCACATTGAATCTGTACCGGTACCCCCTGTATATAGCCTCCACATTGACTCTGTACCGGTACCCCTGTATATAGCCTCCACATTGACTCTGTACCGGTACCCCCTGTATATAGCCTCCACATTGACTCTGTACCAGTATCCCCTGTATATAGCCTCCACATTGACTCTGTACCGGAACCCCCTGTATATAGCCTCCACATTGACTCTGTACCAGTACCCCCTGTATATAGCCTCCACATTGACTCTGTACCGGAACCCCCTGTATATAGCCTCCACATTGACTCTGTACCAGTACCCCCTGTATATAGTCTCCACATTGACTCTGTACCAGTATCCCCTGTATATAGCCTCCACATTGACTCTGTACCAGTACCCCCTGTATATAGCCTCCACATTGACTCTGTACCGGTACCCCCTGTATACAGCCTCCACATTGACTCTGTACCGGTACCCCCTGTATATAGCCTCCACATTGACTCTGTACCGGAACCCCCTGTATATAGCTTCCACATTGACTCTGTACCAGTACCCCCTGTATATAGCCTCCACAATGACTCTGTACTGGTACCCCCTGTATATAGCCTCCACATTGACTCTGTACCAGTACCCCCTGTATATAGCCTCCACATTGACTCTGTACCAGTACCCCCTGTATATAGCCTCCACATTGACTCTGTACCGGTACACCCTGTATATAGCCTCCACATTGACTCTGTACCGGTACACCCTGTATATAGCCTCCACATTGACTCTGTACCGGTATCCCCTGTATATAGCCTCCACATTGACTCTGTACCGGTACACCCTGTATATAGCCTCCACATTGACTCTGTACCGGTACCCCCTGTATATAGCCTCCACATTGACTCTGTACCAGTACCCCCTGTATATAGCCTCCACATTGACTCTGTACCGGTACACCCTGTATATAGCCTCCACATTGACTCTGTACCGGTACCCCCTGTATATAGCCTCCACATTGACTCTGTACTGGTAAGAGAGATTAAAGTAGATGTCACGTGTCAAAATTTTGATTGATGACCCTATGTGAACCTATGTGAACGCTATGTGAACCCTATGTAGTGATGACGTGTGCATGTCTTCTGGTCAGGCAAGCCTGGTTAGGTGGGGGCTATGGGGTGAGTAAGGGTCCATTTGACAGGCCGTTAATGATGATGACCCAAGCCTGATAGGCAAGCCTGGTTAGGTGGGGGCTATGGGGTGAGTAAGGGTCCCTTTGACAGGCCGTTAATGATTGATGACCCAAGCTGATTTATGACCCTATGTCATGTAGAAGGGTGCATGCCCAGGGTTGAGTAAGTGACCATGTGTCAGGTCAACCTGTTACTGTTTCTCACGGTTTGGGTTGGTTAAGGCCCCTTATAAAGCCGCTGAACAATACCTGTTTAAGACTGTACATGATAACCCCCCTGAATATTAAACAAAAATGACACCTATGCCAATTTTAGGGATGTAATGCTCGGCTTGTCATGAACCCAGTGACCAAAGCCTTGAAGAAGTTCTGTGTGAAGCTCCAGAATGTTTTAAAGGATTTTTGGGTACGAGTGAGGGCCACATGTCTTACATATTCCACCCGGAGGATTCTACGGTAAAGATATTCACAGACCGTGGACCCAAACCCCTTTATCCTGCAAAACCTGGGAGTTTTCCCCCGGCTCTGGGGATGAGAGAATGGCTAAACATCAGGCTGGCTCTTTGTAAAATTGAACAGGTCCTAAGTGTTACAAATGTGCCAGGATATGCGTTGGAAGAACAGGTCTGCGGCCGCAGTGATCTCAAGGCTCTAAGAATTGCTTCAATGGACTATAGCCCTGACAACAAAGTGACAATTTTAGCCTGTGACCTTTATGATAAGGCTAATGCTACAAAGTCTGTCAATTCTCCGGTAGCTTCCAGAGCACGCCAACATGTAAACTTTTTTATTCCTGTGTTTAGTTTTAAATGGGTGGATTATCCAATTTTCATAACACTTATGAATAAGCTGGACATTCTCTTCCAAAATGGGGAACAGTTAAAGCGCTGGGCGAGGCTTTCCTTGAGACAGAGTCAAGACCAAAAGGCCCGACGGAGGATCTACCCCTGGAGTGAAAACTTACCATGTGTTGATGGACCTAGCAAGAGAGCCTTGCCTTTTGAGGGTGAACTCGACACGGACAATGGCGGTTGGTTGCATAAGCTCCCAGGATCTGTAAGAAAGGCATCGTAAAATACCTTAAGAATGTAAGGATATAAAATGTATGTACTAAATATTTTGAATGAAATAAATGGTTTTAAAATTAGAATCTCACCACGTTATGAACTCTCGCGTTTGTTCACTCTTAGCGCAGTCTGTCCCTGAGAAAAATCTTGCGGAAAAAGCCATGTGCGCGCGTATGTGCGTGAGGGAGTTTTCTGTAGTGGCTGTGTGTGTGTGTGTGTGTGTGTGTGTGTGTGTGTGTGTGTGTGTGTGTGTGTGTGTGTGTGTGTGTGTTTCAAAAACAGAAAAAGGGGGGGGGGCGGGTTGTTTGTTAAAAAAATACCCTTGCATGCCTGGTGGGTCGTTTGAAACCAAGGTTTACACTAGCCTGCAAAACAGATGCCTACCCCCCAACAATAATATTGTGTCTTACGACTCCTAATCTTAAAGGCCTTTCATAAAACTATTTTTTTAGGTGGGCTAAAAAGTCATTCATCCCAGCGATGTCGAGAACAACCCACCCCCCATGCATCTAGGGGCTAGCACCCCGGAGATTTTAGAAGCTCCAAAAGGATCCTAATGTTTAGACACACCCAATACCATGTGTTTGAAATGTGTCAAATATACCATGGGCGGGGGTATAGCCCGAAAAAAATGACAAACCCCAAATGCTATGTAAAAAATCATTCAGGGGTTTTTCTCTAGGTCGTAGGGTACAAAAGCGCTAGAAACCATGGGCAATGTTAGCAGCGTTTTAGTTCCGATGCAAACAGCACCTCCAGAAACTCCAAGAATCGTTATCGGACTGAAGCGTTAAAAAAGATAATCGGGGAAAACAGTCTAATGGATCTATCGCAAGGTGAGTTCTTGAAATAAATCTTTATTAGATTTGGTTGTTGTGGGGAATTGTTTGAAAAGCGTGGGATGTTATAGAAATATTAAACAATCATTAGGATCAGTATGCTTACCGTATAACAAGGCAATATTAGCTAAAGTGATTATAGCTTTAATATTGTCGAATGTTTTATAGATTCTGAAGCATTCACGCAGATACTCCGAGGTATAACTGAGCTCGAACCATCCAATGGGGCTCCGAAACAAAGTGCCGACAAACAAACGCCTGCCCTGAATTGTCAACGTAAGTAAGCTCCAAGAATTCCATACATAAAAATATTTATACCTTAAAAACAAAAAGTGTGGGCATCTTATATTAAAAGTTATTTTATATGTTTACAGAGGACCTAAAGCCTAGAAGGTTAAACGATGCCATATGGAGCCTGAACGGTTTCTGCGAAGCATATGACTACGAGACAATTCTGCCCTACTCCCAGGATGTATTTACACAAAAGCAGCGAACAGAGACTTTAAACGGCAGGTCAACTCCCCTTGGCCAGGACAACGTTGTCCCCCATATTTCTAAACACCAAAGGATAATTAGTGCTCAGATCCACAGTTCCGCTTCACCCGAACAATTCTACTTGGCCGATATTCACGAGACGTCGTTCCAAGGACTAGGTATGAATCAATTATATATTATTATTTATATATATTATTATTTTAATATTTATATATTTTTTTTATGCCGGAATATGTTAAAACAAGGCCTAATGCTGTTTTTTTTTTGTTTTTTTTTGTTTGTTTGTTTGTTTGTTTTTTTCAGGCTCACCATCTACCGAACCTGCAGATGCTGTAATACAGGTTGAACAAAGACATCAGCCCCTGGTTTCAGAGCTTCTTCAGAACAGCCCTCGTCAAAAAAGCCGAGGTATTTAATTAATGTATTGTTAATATATAGGCTTATATCTGAAATGTATTTGGCATTTTTAACATATTTTAGGGTTAATAACCTATTTGTGTATGTATTATTTTTATTTCAGACTCCTCACCGGCTTATAAACACAACGCACAAACATCGGAGGATGCCCAGACAAGCATCCCCGAGGAGGCTCCAAAGACACCAGCGAAACCTGATGATGTCAAAGATTTAAATGACATTTCTGAGGTAGACGATTTGATGTTCTGTGAAGCTGCCAACCTTCTTGAATCGGCCAATTCTGTGGGGGAAACAGCAGATTCTGAAATAGACCAAGAACGTTTTTTCAAAGCGTTTACCCTGGGTTTAAAATCACGAAAGGCTCTACTCCAGAGGCGCATGTGTATTCTACTCGAGCATCAATACAATCAGGATGTGTCATTCTGGCGTAGCGAGCTACCCCGTATGTTAAAAAACATTAGGGCTAAAACAAGCAAATACCGCCGTTAAAAACACACATGTAAACACACACACACACACATCCTTAATTAGACAGATGGCGCCCCCTATAGACCAAAGTGAGACAATTGAAACCCTCTTAGCCAGGATCCCTACAGAGCTCCAAGATATAGTTAACCATATGAATGATTCGGGGGTAATTGACATAATGACAATAGATGAAAATCTATTATCCCAGATTCCCTCCGAACTCATAGACATTATTACACGTATGAATGAGTCAGGGCCTTCCGAGGAAAACATGTTAACACAGATTCCCGAAACCATCATATCTCTAATTACCCAGCTTAACGCGAGCCCTAGGTTTAATTCGGCCCCACAGACACCTCTAAGACAGCCTTTAACAACATTGTCCGAAGAGTCTGAAAGTCAATATGATGTTTTTGAACAGTTGGACAAATGTCTAGCAAATCTGGAGGGGGGTGGTCTTGAGATCAGTGTACAGAACGAGAGCGCTAGGTTTAATTCGGCACCCCAGACACCTATAAATCAGCCTTTAACACCAATGTCCGAAGAGTCTGAAACCCAATACGATGTTTTTGAACAGTTGGACAATTGCCTAGCAAATCTGGAGGGGGGAGGTCTTGATCGAAGTGTACATGTTTTGCGTCGAAATAAATTCAACAATATTGAGGTTCGCCAGTTTTTCAATTTCGCATGGGGGGGTCAGATTCGGGAATATGCTGTGTTTTACGTAATGCTTATGGACACTTTGAATGAACTGTTAGCGAGGATTAGAGATTATAGCGAACCTAGGGATCTCTTACAGTTGGAAATTTGTGGAGACAGTCTACAGAGCAAGGTATCGCTTATTTTACAGAATGGTGAAGCAGAGCTTGAACAATTTGTTAAACTGCTAGAACGCCTTGTTCAGTCAAATTTAAACGTGCTAGCAGATAGGACCCTCGAACTTGTAGTACAATTAGTACGCCAACCACAAGGGGGCGGGGGTCAGAGACGAAAGCTCGAGAGTTTAATGCAGTCCGAAATCATAAGCAATAAAAGGGCCTATCTCATAAACGTTCACAATCCAGGTAATAAGCTATGTTTTGCCATAGGTTTGGCCCACTTACTCAGCCCAGGATGTACTGATCAAGCCGCGTTACATAAAGCTCGAGAGCTACAAACTGCGGTGGGTCTCGGTATACAGGATGCTGTGGCTTTCTCAGACATAGTCAAATTTGAAAACTTTCTGAACATCAAGATTGTGGTTTTGTACCACAGTAGGGCTAATGACGCTCTCCTCAAGTTCCAAAATATACCCGAACCACATCCTAAGACTATGTACTTTTATGTGCAAAATGAGCATTACTATGCCGTAACTAACATCACAGCCTTTTTAGGCGCGCCATATGTCTGTCCAGCCTGTCATACCGGCTACACACGCATGGGGGGGCACTCGTGCCGTTACAACTGTTCAGTATGTCTGGATAAACATTGCCCTATGCAGCCGCTAAACTTGACCCCTGTGCGGATTGTCACCGCACATGTCGTTCGGCCTACTGTTACGAAAAACACAAAACTGAAACATGGCATCCCAAGGCATGTAAATCTGTAAGCAGTTGTGACATTAACAAGAAATGTCCAAAATGTCATTGCAATTACAACCTTAAAATAGATAGCCCTAAACCTCATGTTTGTGGAATTATACACTGCCCAATCTGTAAAGGTCCTTTGAAAAGCAGAGACGCGGAAGCGGTTCAAGAAGTAACACATGAGTGTTACATTCAGCCCTTGGCTGAAGATGAACATACAGAGAAATATGTGTTTTATGATTTTGAGACAAATCAGCAATCAGGGGTTCATTTGCCTATTTTTGTGTCAACCATGACTTTCAAGGGTGAAAAATGGTCGGCCGAGGGACCCAATTGTGCCCGGCTCTTTCTAAAACATTTTAGAAAAGCCCAGTACAGAAACTTCACGTTATAGCTCACAATGCTAGGGCCTATGACGCCTATCTGCTTCTGAACCCTTGATACAGCAAGGCGTGGCCCCCAGTGTCATAGCTCAAGGGAGTAAAATATTATGCTTTGTTGACCCGCCTTCAAACAGAGATACATTGACAGCTTAAGCTTCTTACCCATGAGATTGGCCTCAAATGCCAGAGGCCTTGGGTTTTGAAAACTCTGTCAAAGGCTATTTCCCTCATTTCTTCACATCTGAGGAGAATCTACATTATATAGGATCTTATCCAGCCCCCGAAATGTACGGGTGTGATCAAATGTCTCCCAAAGAGCGTGAGAGATTCATGACATGGTACGAGACCGTAAGACATGGCACTTTTGATTTCCATAAAGAGATGGAATCATACTGTGACAATGACGTTGTTATACTTCGTGAAGGATGCCTCAGATTCAGAGAAGAGGTAATCAAAGATGCGGGCATTGACCCCTGGAGCTGTACAACTATTGCATCAGCGTGCATGAAAACCTATCGTACACACTATCTAACTCCTGAATCTATAGCTATCCCATCGCCAGACAACTACCGACGCCAATTCAAGGCCTACTCTAGTGGTTCCATTCAATGGTTGGAGTACTTGGCCCAGGATAAAGATATTTTTATCCAACATGCTTTGAATCGGGGGAGAAGGCTTTTGGGCCTTACCATGTAGATGGATACACACAGATTGACGGGGTTGAGACAGTGTATGAGTACAACGGTTGTTTCTTCCACGGTTGTAAATTATGCTTTGTCCCCCAGACCATGTGTGTCCTAACCCAAAAGACTTTTGGGGAAATGTACCAAGAGTTTCAAGACAAACTGAATTCTTTAAAGGCTACTTACGGGTTAAAAGTTGTGGTTTTGTGGGAGCACGAATGGACAGCCCTCAAAAAGGCAGATCCTAGTGTTAAGGCCTTCCTTACCCATTATGACCCTCCAGAGCCCCTGGAACCGCGACAGGCCTTGTTTGGAGGCCGGACCAATGCTTTGACATTGCGTTATGTAGCTCAACCCGACGAGACAATAGGCTATGTAGATTTTACATCCCTATATCCTCATGTAATGAGTTCCTCATTCTATCCTATAGGGCATCCTGAAATTATTCACAGCGACTTTGACGAACCCCAAAATTATTTTGGTTTAATCAAAGCGACTGTCTACCCTCCTAGGGGGCTGTTTATACCTGTGTTGCCTTACAAGGGTCCTAAAGGAAAACTTTCTTTCCCCTTTGTCGCACATGCTGTGAAAACCACAACCAGGAAAACCCCTGTGATCACACAGATCAAGAAAGAGCCTGACCGGTGTATGGGTCACTGTAGAATTCTCTAAGGCTTTAGAGAAGGGGTATCGTGTGGCCAAAATCTTTGAAGTGTGGAACTTTTCCAGGAAATCAGACACACTTTTTTAAAGAGTACATCAAAACCTTCTTGAGATGCAAGCAGATGGCTTCAGGCTATCCTGCATCGGTCACAGATCAAGAAAGTAAAGACCAGTACATTCAAGACTACCATGACAGAGAAGGCATACTTCTTGACCCTGACAGAATAGAGGTCAACAAAACCAAAAGAAATGTGTCGAATTGTTACATTTGCACTCCCTGCGGGTAAATTTCGCGCAAAGGAGTTCAATAGCTAACAACTTTCGACACATTTCTTTTGGTTTTGTTGACCTCTATTCTGTCAGGGTCAAGAAGTATGCCTTCTCTGTCATGGTAGTCTTGAATGTACTGGTCTTACTTTCTTGATCTGTGACCGATGCAGGATAGCCTGAAGCCATCTGCTTGCATCTCAAGAAGGTTTTGATGTACTCTTTAAAAGTGTGTCTGATTTCCTGGAAAAGTTCCACACTTCAAAGATTTTGGCCACACGATACCCTTCTCTAAAGCCTTAGAGAATTCTACAGTGACCCATACACCGGTCAGGGCTCTTTCTTGATCTGTGTGATCACAGGGGTTTTCCTGGTTGTGGTTTTCACAGCATGTGCGACAAAGGGGAAAGAAAAGTTTTCCTTTAGGACCCTTGTAAGGCAACACAGGTATAAACGCCCCCTAGGAGGGTAGACAGTCGCTTGATTAAACCAAAATAATTTTGGGGTTCGTCAAAGTCGCTGTGAATAATTTCAGGATGCCCTATAGGATAGAATGAGGAACTCATTACATGAGGATATAGGGATGTAAAATCTACATAGCCTATTGTCTCGTCGGGTTGAGCTACATAACGCAATGTCAAAGCATTGGTCCGGCCTCCAAACAAGGCCTGTCGCGGTTCCAGGGGCTCTGGAGGGTCATAATGGGTAAGGAAGGCCTTAACACTAGGATCTGCCTTTTTGAGGGCTGTCCATTCGTGCTCCCACAAAACCACAACTTTTAACCCGTAAGTAGCCTTTAAAGAATTCAGTTTGTCTTGAAACTCTTGGTACATTTCCCCAAAAGTCTTTTGGGTTAGGACACACATGGTCTGGGGGACAAAGCATAATTTACAACCGTGGAAGAAACAACCGTTGTACTCATACACTGTCTCAACCCCGTCAATCTGTGTGTATCCATCTACATGGTAAGGCCCAAAAGCCTTCTCCCCCCGATTCAAAGCATGTTGGATAAAAATATCTTTATCCTGGGCCAAGTACTCCAACCATTGAATGGAACCACTAGAGTAGGCCTTGAATTGGCGTCGGTAGTTGTCTGGCGATGGGATAGCTATAGATTCAGGAGTTAGATAGTGTGTACGATAGGTTTTCATGCACGCTGATGCATAGTTGTACAGCTCCAGGGGTCAATGCCCGCATCTTTGATTACCTCTTCTCTGAATCTGAGGCATCCTTCACGAAGTATAACAACGTCATTGTCACAGTATGATTCCATCTCTTTATGGAAATCAAAAGTGCCATGTCTTACGGTCTCGTACCATGTCATGAATCTCTCACGCTCTTTGGGAGACATTTGATCACACCCGTACATTTCGGGGGCTGGATAAGATCCTATATAATGTAGATTCTCCTCAGATGTGAAGAAATGAGGGAAATAGCCTTTGACAGAGTTTTCAAACCCAAGGCCTCTGGCATTTGAGGCCAATCTCATGGGTAAGAAGCTTAAGCTGTCAATGTATCTCTGTTTGAAGGCGGGGTCAACAAAGCATAATATTTTACTCCCTTGAGCTATGACACTGGGGGCCACGCCTTGCTGTATCAAAGGGTTCAGAAGCAGATAGGCGTCATAGGCCCTAGCATTGTGAGCTATAAACGTGAAGTTTCTGTACTGGGCTTTCTAAAATGTTTTAGAAAGAGCCGGGCACAATTGGGTCCCTCGGCCGACCATTTTTCACCCTTGAAAGTCATGGTTGACACAAAAATAGGCAAATGAACCCCTGATTGCTGATTTGTCTCAAAATCATAAAACACATATTTCTCTGTATGTTCATCTTCAGCCAAGGGCTGAATGTAACACTCATGTGTTACTTCTTGAACCGCTTCCGCGTCTCTGCTTTTCAAAGGACCTTTACAGATTGGGCAGTGTATAATTCCACAAACATGAGGTTTAGGGCTATCTATTTTAAGGTTGTAATTGCAATGACATTTTGGACATTTCTTGTTAATGTCACAACTGCTTACAGATTTACATGCCTTGGGATGCCATGTTTCAGTTTTGTGTTTTTCGTAACAGTAGGCCGAACGACATGTGCGGTGACAATCCGCACAGGGGTCAAGTTTAGCGGCTGCATAGGGCAATGTTTATCCAGACATACTGAACAGTTGTAACGGCACGAGTGCCCCCCCATGCGTGTGTAGCCGGTATGACAGGCTGGACAGACATATGGCGCGCCTAAAAAGGCTGTGATGTTAGTTACGGCATAGTAATGCTCATTTTGCACATAAAAGTACATAGTCTTAGGATGTGGTTCGGGTATATTTTGGAACTTGAGGAGAGCGTCATTAGCCCTACTGTGGTACAAAACCACAATCTTGATGTTCAGAAAGTTTTCAAATTTGACTATGTCTGAGAAAGCCACAGCATCCTGTATACCGAGACCCACCGCAGTTTGTAGCTCTCGAGCTTTTTGTAACGCGGCTTGATCAGTACATCCTGGGCTGAGTAAGTGGGCCAAACCTATGGCAAAACATAGCTTATTACCTGGATTGTGAACGTTTATGAGATAGGCCCTTTTATTGCTTATGATTTCGGACTGCATTAAACTCTCGAGCTTTCGTCTCTGACCCCCGCCCCTTGTGGTTGTCGTACTAATTGTACTACAAGTTCGAGGGTCCTATCTGCTAGCACGTTTAAATTTGACTGAACAAGGCGTTCTAGCAGTTTAACAAATTGTTCAAGCTCTGCTTCACCATTCTGTAAAATAAGCGATACCTTGCTCTGTAGACTGTCTCCACAAATTTCCAACTGTAAGAGATCCCTAGGTTCGCTATAATCTCTAATCCTCGCTAACAGTTCATTCAAAGTGTCCATAAGCATTACGTAAAACACAGCATATTCCCGAATCTGACCCCCCCATGCGAAATTGAAAAACTGGCGAACCTCAATATTGTTGAATTTATTTCGACGCAAAACATGTACACTTCGATCAAGACCTCCCCCTCCAGATTTGCTAGGCAATTGTCCAACTGTTCAAAAACATCGTATTGGGTTTCAGACTCTTCGGACATTGGTGTTAAAGGCTGATTTATAGGTGTCTGGGGTGCCGAATTAAACCTAGCGCTCTCGTTCTGTACACTGATCTCAAGACCGCCCCCCTCCAGATTTGCTAGACATTTGTCCAACTGTTCAAAAACATCATATTGACTTTCAGACTCTTCGGACAATGTTGTTAAAGGCTGTCTTAGAGGTGTCTGTGGGGCCGAATTAAACCTAGGGCTCGCGTTAAGCTGGGTAATTAGAGATATGATGGTTTCGGGAATCTGTGTTAACATGTTTTCCTCGGAAGGCCCTGACTCATTCATACGTGTAATAATGTCTATGAGTTCGGAGGGAATCTGTGATAATAGATTTTCATCTATTGTCATTATGTCAATTACCCCCGAATCATTCATATGGTTAACTATATCTTGGAGCTCTGTAGGGATCATGGCTAAGAGGGTTTCAATTGTCTCACTTTGGTCTATAGGGGGCGCCATCTGTCTAATTAAGGATGTGTGTGTGTGTGTGTTTACATGTGTGTTTTTTAACGGCGGTATTTGCTTGTTTTAGCCCTAATGTTTTTTAACATACGGGGTAGCTCGCTACGCCAGAATGACACATCCTGATTGTATTGATGCTCGAGTAGAATACACATGCGCCTCTGGAGTAGAGCCTTTCGTGATTTTAAACCCAGGGTAAACGCTTTGAAAAAACGTTCTTGTCTATTTCAGAATCTGCTGTTTCCCCCACAGAATTGGCCGATTCAAGAAGTTGCAGCTCAACAGAACATCAAATCGTCTACCTCAGAAATGTCATTTAAATCTTTGACATCATCAGGTTTCGCTGGTGTCTTTGGAGCCTCCTCGGGGATGCTTGTCTGGGCATCCTCCGATGTTTGTGCGTTGTGTTTATAAGCCGGTGAGGAGTCTGAAATAAAAATAATACATACACAAATAGGTTATTAACCCTAAAATATGTTAAAAATGCCAAATACATTTCAGATATAAGCCTATATATTAACAATACATTAATTAAATACCTCGGCTTTTTTGACGAGGGCTGTTCTGAAGAAGCTCTGAAACCAGGGGCTGATGTCTTTGTTCAACCTGTATTACAGCATCTGCAGGTTCGGTAGATGGTGAGCCTGAAAAAAACAAACAAACAAACAAAAAAAAAAAACAAAAAAACAGCATTAGGCTTGTTTTAACATATTCCGGCATAAAAAAAATATATAAATATTAAAATAATAATATATATAAATAATAATATATAATTGATTCATACCTAGTCCTTGGAACGACGTCTCGTGAATATCGGCCAAGTAGAATTGTTCGGGTGAAGCGGAACTGTGGATCTGAGCACTAATTATCCTTTGGTGTTTAGAAATATGGGGGACAACGTTGTCCTGGCCAAGGGAGTTGACCTGCCGTTTAAAGTCTCTGTTCGCTGCTTTTGTGTAAATACATCCTGGGAGTAGGGCAGAATTGTCTCGTAGTCATATGCTTCGCAGAAACCGTTCAGGCTCCATATGGCATCGTTTAACCTTCTAGGCTTTAGGTCCTCTGTAAACATATAAAATAACTTTTAATATAAGATGCCCACACTTTTTGTTTTTAAGGTATAAATATTTTTATGTATGGAATTCTTGGAGCTTACTTACGTTGACAATTCAGGGCAGGCGTTTGTTTGTCGGCACTTTGTTTCGGAGCCCCATTGGATGGTTCGAGCTCAGTTATACCTCGGAGTATCTGCGTGAATGCTTCAGAATCTATAAAACATTCGACAATATTAAAGCTATAATCACTTTAGCTAATATTGCCTTGTTATACGGTAAGCATACTGATCCTAATGATTGTTTAATATTTCTATAACATCCCACGCTTTTCAAACAATTCCCCACAACAACCAAATCTAATAAAGATTTATTTCAAGAACTCACCTTGCGATAGATCCATTAGACTGTTTTCCCCGATTATCTTTTTTAACGCTTCAGTCCGATAACGATTCTTGGAGTTTCTGGAGGTGCTGTTTGCATCGGAACTAAAACGCTGCTAACATTGCCCATGGTTTCTAGCGCTTTTGTACCCTACGACCTAGAGAAAAACCCCTGAATGATTTTTTTACATAGCATTTGGGGTTTGTCGTTTTTTTTCGGGCTATACCCCCGCCCATGGTATATTTGACACATTTCAAACACATGGTTATTGGGTGTGTCTAAACATTAGGATCCTTTTGGAGCTTCTAAATCTCCGGGGTGCTAGCCCTAGATGCATGGGGGGTGGGTTGTTCTCGACATCGCTGGGATGAATGACTTTTTAGCCCACCAAAAAAATAGTTTTATGAAAGGCCTTTAAGATTAGGAGTCGTAAGACACAATATTATTGTTGGGGGGTAGGCATCTGTTTTGCAGCTAGTGTAAACCTTGGTTTCAAACGACCCACCAGGCATGCAAGGGTATTTTTTTAACAAACACCCGCCCCCCCCCCTTTTTCTGTTTTTGAAACACACACACACACACACACACACACACACCACACCCACACACACAGCCACTACAGAAACTCCCTCACGCACATACGCGCGCACATGGCTTTTCCGCAAGATTTTTCTCAGGGACAGACTGCGCTAAGAGTGAACAAACGCGAGAGTTCATAACGTGGTGAGATTCTATTTTAAAACCATTTATTTCATTCAAAATATTTAGTACATACATTTTATATCCTTACATTCTTAGGTATTTTACGATGCCTTTCTTACAGATCCTGGAGCTTATGCAACCAACCGCCATTGTCCGTGTCGAGTTCACCCTCAAAAGGCAAGGCTCTCTTGCTAGGTCCATCAACACATGGTAAGTTTTCACTCCAGGGGTATATCCTCCGTCGGGCCTTTTGGTCTTGACTCTGTCTCAAGGAAAGCCTCGCCCAGCGCTTTAACTGTTCCCCATTTTGGAAGAGAATGTCCAGCTTATTCATAAGTGTTATGAAAATGGATATCCACCCATTTAAAAACTACACAGGAATAAAAAAGTTTACATGTTGGCGTGCTCTGGAAGCTACCGGAGAATTGACAGACTTTGTAGCATTAGCCTTATCATAAAGGTCACAGGCTAAAATTGTCACTTTGTTGTCAGGGCTATAGT
>NW_022265032.1:0-15000 GCF_002021735.2 Oncorhynchus kisutch | reverse complement strand
TGTGTTTGTGTTTGTTGAATGGAGACTGTGTTTGTTGATGTTGAATTGAGACTGTGTTTGTGTTTGTTGAATGGAGACTGTGTTTGTGTTTGTTGAATGGAGACTGTGTTTGTGGGTGTTGAATTGAGACTGTGTCTGTGGGTGTTGAATGGAGACTGTGCTTGTGGATGTTGAATTGAGACTGTGTTTGTTGAATGGAGACTGTGTTTGTGGGTGTTGAATGGAGACTGTGCTTGTGGATGTTGAATTGAGACTGTGTTTGTTGAATTGAGACTGTGTTTGTAGATGTTGAATTGAGACTGTGTTTGTGGGTGTTGAATGGAGACTGTGGATGTTGAATGGAGACTGTGTTTGTGGATGTTGCATGGAGACTGTGTTTGTTGAATTGAGACTGTGTTTGTAGATGTTGAATTGAGACTGTGTTTGTGTTTGTTGAATGGAGACTGTGTTTGTTGAATTGAGACTGTGTTTGTGTTTGTTGAATGGAGACTGTGTTTGTAGATGTTGAATTGAGACTGTGTTTGTGGATGTTGAATGGAGACTGTGTTTGTTGATGTTGAATTGAGACTGTGTTTGTGTTTGTTGAATGGAGACTGTGTTTGTTGAATGGAGACTGTGTTTGTTGAATGGAGACTGTGTTTGTGGGTGTTGAATGGAGACTGTGTTTGCCTGTGGAGGAAATACTGTAGGGGGTTTGGGAGGTCACGTTGATGAGATTATCAACTCAGAAGATATTCATTTGTGTGAAATAGACAGAATAGACTACTGTACTTTCATGCTGTTGGATAAGAAGAAAGAGTGAGAGGAGGAAAGAGAGGAAGAGGGAGGAGGAAGAGAGGAAGGAGGAAGAGTGGAGGAAGGAGTGAAGAAGGATAGAGGATAAAGATCGATGGAGAGATGATTCCATAGTGTGGATTTGCAGGGTTAATCTGGATGACATCACAATGGTTTTAGGATGTGAGGGGAGGGGTTAGGGAACCCTTCCTCCGTCTACCAATCGGAAGCAGCCTTACTGTACAGTGCAGACTACATAACTGAAATGGCGGCCTGTTTATATCTCTTATTCAGGCGATGTTGCCCATTAGTGCTGTGATATATGGGTTTAGAGTTGGTGCTCGTCTTTCCTATGTCAGATATCCTTTACATAAGTTCTACTCTGTTTCCTGTTCACGGTGTGAGTCGTGAGGAGAGGACAGCCCTTGTAGGTGCTGATGGTGTGTGTGTGTGTGTGTGTGTGTGTGAGTAATTACCATCCTAGGTGTGAGTCCCAGCACTTCTCAGTAATAAGCACATGGTCTCTGTTCCCTAGCGACCCTGAAGACTACCCAGCAGGACCTGCAACATCTGTCTGGTCTAATACATGCAGACATACACACGTGCAGTCCCCCTCCCTAGTCTCTGAGCTCATGTTCAAGACAATGATCTGACTGGATGGAATAAAATAACACGTGCTTAAGCTTTTCAGATGTTACATTATACTGGGGAATATAATGTGTCTTATTAGCATTATACTGGGGAATATAATGGATCTTATTAGCATTATACTGGGGAATATAATGTATCTTATTAGCATTATACTGGGGAATATAATGTGTCTTATTAGCATTATACTGGGGAATATAATGTATCTTATTAGCATTATACTGGGGAATAGAATGTGTCTTATTAGCATTATACTGGGGAATATAATGTGTCTTATTAGCATTATACTGGGGAATATAATGTTGACAGTAGGCTGCTCCGTCTGCATCTTATAAAGTCACTGTGGTTGTGTTGACAGTAGGCTGCTCTGTCAGCGTTTATAAAGTCACTGTGGTTGTGTTGACAGTAGGCTGCTCTGTCAGCGTTTATAAAGTCGCTGTGGTTGTGTTGACAGTAGGCTGCTCTGTCAGCGTTTATAAAGCCGCTGTGGTTGTGTTGACAGTAGGCTGCTCCGTCAGCATCTTATAAAGTCACTGTGGTTGTGTTGACAGTAGGCTTCTCCGTCAGCATCTTATAAAGTCACTGTGGTTGTGTTGACAGTAGGCTGCTCTGTCAGCGTTTATAAAGTCACTGTGGTTGTGTTGACAGTAGGCTTCTCCGTCAGCATCTTATAAAGTCACTGTGGTTGTGTTGACAGTAGGCTGCTCTGTCAGTGTTTATAAAGTCACTGTGGTTGTGTTGACAGTAGGCTGCTCTGTCAGCGTTTATGAAGTCACTGTGGTTGTGTTGACAGTAGGCTGCTCTGTCAGCGTTTATGAAGTCACTGGTTGTGTTGACAGTAGGCTGCTCTGTCAGCGTTTATGAAGTCACTGTGGTTGTGTTGACAGTAGGCTTCTCCGTCAGCATCTTATAAAGTCACTGTGGTTGTGTTGACAGTAGGCTGCTCTGTCAGTGTTTATAAAGTCACTGTGGTTGTGTTGACAGTAGGCTGCTCTGTCAGCGTTTATGAAGTCACTGTGGTTGTGTTGACAGTAGGCTGCTCTGTCAGCGTTTATGAAGTCACTGTGGTTGTGTTGACAGTAGGCTGCTCTGTCAGCGTTTATGAAGTCACTGTGGTTGTGTTGACAGTAGGCTGCTCTGTCAGCGTTTATGAAGTCACTGTGGTTGTGTTGACAGTAGGCTGCTCTGTCAGCGTTTATAAAGTCACTGTGGTTGTGTTGACAGTAGGCTGCTCTGTCAGCGTTTATAAAGTCACTGTGGTTGTGTTGACAGTAGGCTGCTCTGTCAGCGTTTATGAAGTCACTGTGGTTGTGTTGACAGTAGGCTGCTCTGTCAGCGTTTATGAAGTCACTGTGGTTGTGTTGACAGTAGGCTGCTCTGTCAGCGTTTATGAAGTCACTGTGGTTGTGTTGACAGTAGGCTGCTCTGTCAGTGTTTATAAAGTCACTGTGGTTGTGTTGACAGTAGGCTGCTCTGTCAGCGTTTATGAAGTCACTGTGGTTGTGTTGACAGTAGGCTGCTCTGTCAGAACTCATAAAATATTAGATGTTTGTTTATTGCCTTTTCTTTCTCCCCAGGTCTGTGTGTGTGTGTGTGTGTGTGTGTGTGTGTGTGTGTGTGTGTGTGTGTGTGTGTGTGCATGTGTGTGTGCCTGCCTGCCTATCTGCAGTTTTTATGTCTATATCTGTCATTTGGGGACAGAATAAAGTCCGGACTGTGTCCCAAATGGCTATTTGGGGCACCCTATTCCCTATGAAGTGCACTACTTTTGACCGGGGCCCATAGAGTTCTGGTCAAAAGTAGTGCACTGAATAGGGTGCCGTGTGGGACCAACCTCCTGGATTAACCCTGGACGACCTGGCTGACAGCTTAGTTTGATAGGGGAACACAAATCCTCATCCATAGAGTCAGAGAACAGCACAGACAATCATAACAGTATTTTAGTGACAGACGGGAAAGGCTCTAGTGCTTGAATAGACTTTAGGCTTCATCTTTCCTGGCCCCACCCCCCCGCTCTACCTTTCCTGCCCCCCCCCCCCCCCCCCTGCTCTACCTTTCCTGGCCCCTCCCCCCCGCTCTACCTTTCCTGCCCCCCCCCCACTCTAACTTTCCTGGCCCCTCCCCCCCGCTCTACCTTTCCTGCCTCAGTCTGTGTGTTGTTATTTGTTTATTTGACAGGGTTCATGTACAAAACACATTGTACCAGATTTTTAGCTGCATAGCACATTTTTTAGAGCGCAACCTCATAATACACCATATGATGCAGCTTGTTAGAGCTTGATAATGAGTAGATTTCTCATACACCACATCGTTCATACAGTACATGTTATTCTCGTTAGCTTTGGAAAAGATCACTGTGAATATTACAAGTTAAAACATTCACTTAATGAGTTTTTTTTGTTGCTACATCTTCATCATAAACATCATCTTCATCATCATCTTCAACATAAACATTATAATCTTCATCATAAACATCATCAGCTTCATCATAAACATCATCAGCTTCATCATAAACATCATCTTCATCATAAACATCATAAACTTCATCATAAACATCATCATGAACATCCTCACTTCATCATAAACATCATCATCTTCATCTTCATCATAAACATCATCATCTTCATCATAAACAGATCAATGCTAAACTCATTATTCATGGTAAAGACGGCTACATCTTCACACATGACTTCACCTGATAGTTAGCTGATTGATTACTGATTGGGGTTGTGTTTATTGATTGGTTGGGTGGTTGGTTGCTTGGGAAGCAACATTTGCTTTTCATTTCCGTTTCGGGGGGGGTGAGGGGGGGGGGGTGTGCTGCTGCTCTCTCAGCCCCTGCTTCTATGATGCCCTCTTTTCACCATAAAGAGGCTGCATTTATGTTTATGGTGTTTGTACAAGACAGGTTAAGATAACATGGGACGCCCTGGGACCTTTTATCATTGTCTGGTAGGTTTCTGTGCTTTTCCTTCCTGGTTACTTTGGAATGGAACTCTTCTACAATCAATATACGGTACAATTTCCACTACTTCCTCCACACGCACCTGTTCAAGCCTTAAGGCCTGCCTGCGCTTTATACTATTCTTCCCATGGCACTAAGGAGTACACCACATTAGTCACTGGCTTTATCAATAAGTGCATCGAGGTCGTCATTCCCACAGTGACTGTATGTACATACCCCAACCAGAAGCCATGGATTACAGGCAACATCCGCACTGAGCTAAAGGGTAGAGCTGCCGCTTTCAAGGAGCGGGACTCTAACCCGGAAGCTTCTAAGAAATCCCACGATGCCTTCCGACGAACCATCAAACAGGCAAAACGTCAATACAGGACTAAGATTGAATCGTACTACACCGGCTCCGACGCTCGTCCAGGGCTTGCAAACTATTACAGACTACAAAGGGAAGCTGAGCCGAGAGCTGCCCAGTGACATGAGCCACCACCAAGCAAAATAACTTCTATGCTCGCTTTGAGGCAACTAACACTGAAACGTGCATGAGAGCATCAGCTGTTCCGGACGACTGTATGATCACGATCTCCGTAGCCAATGCGTGTAAGACTTTTAAACAGGGCCACATTCACAAGGCCCCTGGGCCAGACGGATTACCAGGACGTGTACTCCGAGCATGCACTGACCAACTGGCTGGTATCTTCACTGACATTTTCTACCTCTCCCTGACTGTAATACCAACATGTTTCAAGCAGACCACCGTAGTCCCTGTGCCCAAGAACACTAAGGTAACCTGCCTAAATGACTACTGACACGTAACTCTCACGTCTGTAGCCATAAAATGCTTTGAAAGGCTGGTCATGGCTCACATCAACACCATTATCCCAGAAACCCTAGACCCACTCCAATTTGCATACCACACCAACAGATCGACAGATGATGCAATCTATATTGCACTCCACACTGACCTTTCCCACCTGGACAAAAGGAACACCTATGTGAGAATGCTATTCATTGGCTATAGCTCAGCATTCAACACCATAGTGCCCTCACAGCTCATCACTAATCTAAGGACCCTGGGACTAAATCAAATCGAAATCAAATGTATTTATAAAGCCCTTCTTACATCAGCTGATATCTCAAAGTGCTGTACAGAAACCCAGCCTAAAACCCCAAACCGCAAGCAATGCAGGTGTAGAAGCACAGTGGCTAGGAAAAACTCCCTATAAAGGCCAAAACCTAGGAAGAAACCTAGAGAGGAACCAGGCTATGAGCGGTGGCCAGTCCTCTTCTGGCTGTGCCGGGTGGAGATTATAGCAGAACATGGCCAAGATGTTCAAATGTTCATAAATGACCAGCATGGTCAAATAATAATAGTCACAGTAGTTGTCGAGGGTGCAGCAAGTCAGCACCTCAGGAGTAAATGTCAGTTGGCTTTTCATAGCCGATCATGAAGAGTATCTCTACCGCTCCTGCTGTCTCTAGAGAGTTGAAAACAGCAGGTCTGGGACAGGTAGCACGTCCGGTGAACAGGTCAGGGTTCCATAGCCGCAGGACTGAACAGTTGAAACTGGATCAGCAGCACGGCCAGGTGGACTGGGGACAGCAAGGAGTCATCATGCCAGGTAGTCCTGAGGCAAGGTCCTAGTGACAGAAAAAAAGAAAGAATAAGAGAGAGCATACTTAAATTCACACAGGACACCGGATAAGACAGGAGAAATACTCCAGATATAACAGACTGACCCTAGCCCCCCGACACAAACTACTCCAGCATAAATACTGGAGGCTGAGACAGGAGGGGTCAGGAGACGCTGCGGCCCCATCCGATGATACCCCCAGACAGGGCCAAACAGGAAGGATATAACCCCCACCCACTTTGCCAAAGCACATCCCCCACACCACTAGAGGGATATCTTCAACCATCAACTTACCATCCTGAGACAAGGCCAAGTATAGCCCACAAAGATCTCCACCACGGCACAACCCAAGGGGGAGCACCAACCCAGACAGGAAGATCACGTCAGTGACTCAACCCACTCAAGTGACGCACCCCTCCTAGGGACGGCATGAAAGAGCACCAGTAAGCCAGTGACTGAGCCCCTGTAACAGGGTTAGAGGCAGAGAATCCCAGTGGAGAGAGGGGAACTGGCCAGGCAGAGACAGCAAGGGCGGTTCGTTGCTCCAGAGCCTTTCCGTTCACCTCCACACTCCTGGGCCAGACTACACTCAATCATATGACCCACTGAAGAGATGAGTCTTCAGTAAAGACTTAAAGGTTGAGACTGAGTCGTCTGGGTCTCTCATATGGGTAGGCAGACCATTCCATAAAAATTGAGCTCTATAGGAGAAAGCCCTGCCTCCAGCTGTTTGCTTAGAAATTCTAGGGACAATTAGGAGGCCTGCGTCTTGTGACCGTAGCATACGTGTAGGTATGTACGGCAGGACCAAATCGGAAAGATAGGTAGGAGCAAGCCCGAGTAATTCTTTGTAGGTTAGCAGTAAAATCTTGAAATCAGCCCTTGCCTTAACAGGAAGCCAGTGTAGGGTGGCTAGCACTGGAGTAATATGATCAAATTTGTTGGTTCTAGTCAGGATTCTAGCAGCAGTATTTAGCACTAACTGAAGTTTATTTAGTGCTTTATCCGGGTAGCCGGAAAGTAGAGCATTGTAGTAGTCTAACCTAGAAGTAACAAAAGCATGGATTAATTTTTCTGCATCATTTTTGGACAGAAAGTTTCTGATTTTTGCGTTACGTAGATGGGAAAAAGCTGTCCTTGAAACAGTCTTGATATATTTGTCAAAGAGAGATCAGGGTCCAGAGTAACGCCGAGGTCCTTCACATTCTTATTTGAGACGACTGTACAACCATCAAGATTAATTGTCAGATTCAACAGAAGATCTCTTTGTTTCTTGGGACCTAGAACAAGCATCTTGGGACCTAGAACAAGCATCAACAGAGACCGCCATGTTTATTTTTGCCCAACCTAGGTCGAGGCACAGACACGGTCTCAATGGGGATAGCTGAGCTGACTACACGGACTGTGCTAGTGGCAGACTCCACTAAGCTGGCAGGCTGGCTAACAGCCTGCTGCCTGGCTTGCACCCTATTTAATTGTGGAGCTAGAGGAGTTAGAGCCCTGTCTATGTTGGTAGATAAGATGAGAGCACCCCTCCAACTAGGATGGAGTCCGTCACTCCTCAGCAGGCCAGGCTTGGTCCTGTTTGTGGGTGAGTCCCAGAAAGAGGGACAAATTTCTACAAATTATATATTTTGGGAGGGGCAGAAAACAGTTTTCAAGCAGCGATTGAGTTGTGAGACTCTGCTGTAGAGCTCATCACTCCCCCTAACTGGGAGGGTGCCAGAGACAATTACTCGATGCCGACACATCTTTCTAGCTGATTTACACGCTGAAGCTATGTTGCGCTTCGTGACCTCTGCCTGTTTCATCCTAACATCGTTGGTGCCGACGTGGATAACAATATCTCTATACTCTCTACACTCGCCAGTTTTAGCTTTAGCCAGCACCATCTTCAGATTAGCCTTAATGTCGGTAGCCAGTGATCCAGCCTGGGATTCTATTCCCTCTGATCCAGTGATCCAGCCTGGGGTTCTATTCCCTCTGATCCAGTGATCCAGCCTGGGGTTCTATTCCCTCCTGTCCTCTGATCCAATGATCCAGCCTGGGGTTCTATTCCCTCCTGTCCTCTGATCCAATGATCCAGCCTGGGGTTCTATTCCCTCTGATCCAGTGATCCAGCCTGGGGTTCTATTCCCTCTGATCCAGACTGGGGTTCTATTCCCTCTGATCCAGTGATCCAGCCTGGGGGTCTATTCCCTCTGATCCAGTGATCCAGCCTGGGGTTCTATTCCCTCTGATCCAGTGATCCAGCCTGGGGTTCTATTCCCTCCTGCCCTCTGATCCAGTGATCCAGCCTGGGGTTCTATTCCCTCTGATCCAGTGATCCAGCCTGGGATGCTATTCACTCCTGGATCAGGCTGGCCATTTCTGAGATACTGGAACCGGCACGCCTGGCACTGACAATCATACCACGCTCAAAGTCCCTTAGGTCACTCGTTTTGCCCATTCTAACTTTTAATTGAAAAGTAACTGAATGACTTGATGCCTTTGATGATCTTCATCAGATGACACTCAAAGGACATCATGTTACACAATACATGTATGTTTTGTTCGATAATGTGCATATTTATATCCAAACATCTCAGTTTACATTGGCGCCTTACCTGCAGTAATGTTTTGATTCCAAAACATCCAGTTATTTTGCAGAAATACTCATTATAAACATTGATAAAATATACAAGTGTTATTCACAGAATTAAAGATAGACTTCTCCTTAATGCAACCGCTGTGTCAGATTTCAAATTTCTTTAAAGGAAAAAGCATAATCTGAGAACGGCGCTCAGAACCCAAAACAGCCAGAGGAATATCCACCATTTTGGAATCAACAAAGTTAGAAACAACACCATAAATATTAACTTACCTTTGATCTTCATCAGAAGGCACTCCCAGGAATCCCAGGTCGACAATAAATGACTGATTTGTTCCATAAAGTTCCATAAAGTCCGCCATTTATTTCCAAATAGCCCCTTGTTGTTAGCATATTCAGCCCAGTAATCCATCTTCATGAGGCGCAGGCACTTCATACAGACAAAAACTCGAAAAGTTCTGTTTACAGTCCTTTAGAAACATGCCAAACGATGTATGGAATCAATCGTTAGGATGTTTTTAACATAAAACATCAATAACGGTCCAACCGGAGAATTCCTTTGCCTTCAGAAAAGCACTGGAACGAGAGGTAACTCTGTCGGGAGAGCGCGTCATGAGACCGAGGCTCTCTGCCCGACCACTGACTCAAAGAGGTCTCATGAGCCCCTCCTTTATAGTAGAATCCTCAAACCAGTTTCTAAAGACGGTTGACATCTAGTGGAAGCCCTAGGAAGTGCAACCTCATCCATATCTCAATGTGTATTCGGTAGGCCAAGCTTTGAAAAACTACAAACCTCAGATGTCCCACTTCCTGGTTGGATTTTTCTCAGGTTTTCGCCTGCCATATGAGTTATGTTATACTCACAGACATCATTCAAACAGTTTGAAACTTCAGGGTGTTTTCCATCCAATACTAATAATAATATGCATGGGACATTGTAGGAGGCAGTTCATTCATCCAAAAGTGAAAATGCTGCCCCCTATCCCAAAAAGGTTTTAACACCATTGTCAAAGACTGACTGTGGTAAAAACAACAGGAGATGATTAACAGACTAGTGTAATCCACCAACAGCTGTTGAATAGTCACCAGCTGAGACAACAGAGTCAGATAGCGGTTTGTCAAGGTTCTATTTAGAGATAAGCTCTATGTTCTCTAGCCAATCCAATAGATCCAACTCTTCTCTGATTGTTGTCATACAATATGTTACATGTGTCTCTTATGACAGCTCCCTTGTGGAAGTGGATTCAATTACAGACTTGAAAACACCTGATTCCTGAAAGACAATCAAATCTGACAGTTCACATGTGCAGTTAACAGGACCCTGATATCAGGGACCGTTGGTTACCTAAACATGTTTATTAAGGGTATTTAACCCTTTCCTCTCCAGAAATACAAAGACATTGAGCCCACGGTGAAGATGGAGGAGGTGGACGGAGAGGAACTGGTGAAGAAGTTTGCTGAGGAGATGGAGAGAATGCTGGGTAGGAAGATGAAGTCTGTCAAGAGACTGGCGGAGGCAGCGGAGGACGCTGATCTATACCATGAATTCAACGCTACCTTAGAGGTCAATCACAGTTCCTCCTTACATATACACTTTTTAAGGGCTGTTGTTCAAAAGTAACCGATCGTCACAGACTGAGTTGGTATACGGTGCATTCAGAGAGTATTCAGACCTCTTGACTTTTTCCACATAATGTTACCATAAAATGGATTACCTTTTTTCCCTCCCTCATCAATTTACACACAATACCCCATAATGACATCACAATACCCCATAATGACATCACAATACACCGTAATGACACTACAATACACCGTAATGACATCACAATACCCAATAATGACATCACAATACCCCATAATGACAAGGGTAAAAACAGGTTTTTAGACATTTTTACAATTGTATTACAAATTTCAAAAACTCATATTAAATGTACAGAAGTATTCAGACCATTTACTCAGTATTTTGTTGAAGCACTTGGGTCTTCTTGGGTATGTCACTACAAGCTTGGCACACCTGTATTTGGGGAGTTTCTCCCATTATTCTCTGCAGATCCTCTCAAGCTCTGTCAGGTTGGATGGGGAGCGTCACTGCACAGATATTTTCAGGTTTCTCCAGAGATATTAGATCGGATTCAAGTCTGGGCTCTGGCTGGGTCACCCAAGGACATTCAGAGACTTGTCCTGAAGCCACTCCTGCGCTGTCTTGGCTGTGTGCTTAGGGTCATTGTCCTGTAGGAAGGTCAACCTTCGCCCCAGTCTGAGGTCCTGAGTGCTCTGGAGCAGGTTTTCATCAAGGATCTCTCTTTACTCTTCTCCGTCCATCTTTCCCTCGATCCTGACTAGTCTCCCAGTCCCTGCCGCTGAAAAACATCCCCACAGCTTCACCGTAGGGATGGTGCCAGGTTTCCTCCAGACGTGACGCTTGGCATTCAGGCTAACGAGTTTAATCTTGGTTTCATCAGACCAGAGAATCTTGTTTCTCATGGTCTAAGAGTCCTTTAGGTGCCTTTTGTCAAACTCCAAGCGTTTTGTCATGTGTCTTTTACTGAGGAGTGGCTTCCATCTGGCCACTACCATAAAGGCCTGATTGCTGGAGTGCTGCAGAGATGGTTGTCCTTCTGGAAGGTACTCCCATCTCCACAGAGGAACTCTGGAGCTCTGTCAGTGACCATCGGGTTTTTGATCACCTCCCTGACCAAGATCCTTCTCCCCTGATTGCTCAGTTTGGCCGGGCGGCCAGCTCTAGGAAGAGTCTTGGGAGTTCCAAACTTCTTCCATTTAACAATGATGGAGATCACTGTGTTTTTAGGGATCTTCAATGCTGCAGAAATGTTTTGGTACCCTTCCCCCGATCTGTGCCTCGACACAATCCTGTCTCGGAGCTCTACAGACAATTCCTTCAAACTCATTGCTTGGTTATTGCTCTGACATGCACTGTCAACTGTGGGACCTTATATAGACAGGTGTGTATAGACATACATTTGCAAAAATGTCTTAACCTGTTTTCACTCAGTCATTTTGGGATATCGTGTGTAGATTGATGAGGAATTTGTTTTATTTAAAACATTTTAGAATAAGGCTGTAACGTAAAAAGTCAAGGGTTCTGAATACTTTCCGAATGCAAAGTAACGCAACAAATATAACTTTATTATTCTACATATTAAACACAAAACAAGATCATTACTGCTGTACAAAATATTCAAGGTTTGAAATGTACAGCGGTTATTTACCTTTGTGATGTGCACTCTGTTGTAGTTTGACCTTCTCTTCCTATGATCTCTGTTGTAGTTTGACCTTCTCTTCCTATGATCTCTGTTGTAGTTTGACCTTCTCTTCCTGTGATCTCTGTTGTAGTTTGACCTTCTCTTCCTATGATCTCTGTTGTAGTTTGACCTTCTCTTCCTGTGATCTCTGTTGTAGTTTGACCTTCTCTTCCTATGATCTCTGTTGTAGTTTGACCTTCTCTTCCTGTGATCTCTGTTGCAGTTTGACCTTCTCTTCCTATGATCTCTGTTGCAGTTTGACCTTCTCTTCCTATGATCTCTGTTGCAGTTTGACCTTCTCTTCCTATGCTCTCTGTTGCAGTTTGACCTTATCTTTTCCTATGATCTCTGTTGTAGTTTGACTACAGTAACTGTGATTTCTCTCCTCATTAGTCTGACTACAGTAACTCTGTGATTTCTCTCTCCTCATCAGTCAGACTACTATAACTCTAGGATTTCTCTCCTCATCAGTCTGACTACAGTAACTCTGATTTCTCTCTCCTCATTAGTCTGACTACTATAACTCTAGGATTTCTCTCCTCATTAGTCTGACTACAGTAACTCTGTGATTTCTCTCTCCTCATCAGTCTGACTACTATAACTCTAGGATTTCTCTCCTCATCAGTCAGACTACAGTAACTCTGTGATTTCTCTCTCCTAATCAGTCAGACTACAGTAACTCTGTGATTTCTCTCTCCTCATCAGTCAGACTACAGTAACTCTGTGAATTCTCTCTCCTCATTAGTCTGATTACAGTAACTCTGTGATTTCTCTCTCCTCATCAGTCAGACTACAGTAACTCTGTGATTTCTCTCTCCTCATCAGTCAGACTACAGTAACTCTGTGATTTCTCTCTCCTCATCAGTCTGACTACAGTACCTCTGTGATTTCTCTCTCCTCATCAGTCAGACTACAGTAACTCTGTGATTTCTCTCTCCTCATCAGTCAGACTACAGTAACTCTGTGATTTCTCTCTCCTCATCAGTTTGACTACAGTAACTCTGTGATTTCTCTCTCCTCATCAGTCTGACTACAGTAACTCTGTGATTTATCTCCTCATCAGTCTGACTACAGTAACTCTGTGATTTCTCTCTCCTCATCAGTCAGACTACAGTAACTCTGTGATTTCTCTCTCCTCATCAGTCAGACTACAGTAACTCTGTGATTTCTCTCTCCTCATCAGTCAGACTACAGTAACTCTGTGATTTCTCTCTCCTCATCAGTCAGACTACAGTAACTCTGTGATTTCTCTCTCCTCATCAGTTTGACTACTATAACTCTATGCTGATCAACTCGGTGGATAAAGATGGAAACGCTATCGAGCTGGGAGGAGAGTTTCCTCTAGAAGAGAATGAACACTTCAACAAGCTCCAGGTCAACACTCTGCAGAGCGACATACAGGTTCCCACCAACGTTTACAACAAAGGTCAGCTTGCGGTGGTTCATTTAGCCATGGTCTCTCAACGTTATCCAGACAGGGTTGGGTTAGCTCCCTATCTGGTTCATTTAGCCATGGTCTCTCAACGTTATCCAGACAGGGTTGGGTTAGCTCCCTGCCTGGTTCATTTAGCCATGGTCTCTCAACGTTATCCAGACAGGGTTGGGTTAGCTCCCTGTATGGTTCAACGTTATCCAGACAGGGTTGGGTTAGGCTCCCTGTCTGGTTCAACGTTATCCAGACAGGGTTGGGTTAGGCTCCCTGTCTGGTTCAACGTTATCCAGACAGGGTTGGGTTAGGCTCCCTGTATGGTTCAACGTTATCCAGACAGGGTTGGGTTAGGCTCCCTGTCTGGTTCAACGTTATCCAGACAGGGTTGGGTTAGCTCCCTGTCTGGTTCATTTAGCCATGGTCTCTCAACGTTATCCAGACAGGGTTGGGTTAGCTCCCTGTCTGGTTCATTTGGCCATGGTCTCTCAACGTTATCCAGACAGGGTTGGGTTAGGCTCCCTGTATGGTTCAACGTTATCCAGACAGGGTTGGGTTAGGCTCCCTGTCTGGTTCAACGTTATCCAGACAGGGTGGGGTTAGGCTCCCTGTCTGGTTCAACGTTATCCAGACAGGGTTGGGTTAGGCTCCCTGTCTGGTTCAACGTTATCCAGACAGGGTTGGGTTAGGCTCCCTGTATGGTTCAACGTTATCCAGACAGGGTTGGGTTTAGGCTCCCTGTATGGTTCAACGTTATCCAGACAGGGTTGGGTTAGGCTCCCTGTATGGTTCAACGTTATCCAGACAGGGTTGGGTTAGGCTCCCTGTCTGGTTCAACGTTATCCAGACAGGGTTGGGTTAGGCTCCCTGTCTGGTTCAACGTTATCCAGACAGGGTTGGGTTAGGCTCCCTGTCTGGTTCAACGTTATCCAGACAGGGTTGGGTTAGGCTCCCTGTCTGGTTCAACGTTATCCAGACAGGGTTGGGTTAGGCTCCCTGTCTGGTTCAACGTTATCCAGACAGGGTTGGGTTAGGCTCCCTGTCTGGTTCAACGTTATCCAGACAGGGTGGGGTTAGGCTCCCTGTCTGGTTCAACGTTATCCAGACAGGGTTGGGTTAGGCTCCCTGTCTGGTTCAACGTTATCCAGACAGGGTTGGGTTAGGCTCCCTGTCTGGTTCAACGTTATCCAGACAGGGTTGGGTTAGGCTCCCTGTATGGTTCAACGTTATCCAGACAGGGTTGGGTTTAGGCTCCCTGTCTTTCCGAATGAAAACAATTTGATGTTGTTCTCATTACTGCTTCAGAGGCCTTAAAGGTAGCTCAATGTTCTCAGATACTAACACTTTACCCTGTTCCTCTCACTCCCTCAACTAACCTACTCCCTAACTCACTCCCTAACTCACGTCCCTAACTCACTCCCTAACTCACTCCCTAACTCACTCCCTAACTCACTCCCTAAACTCACTCTCTCACACTCTCCTCTCTCAGTCTCCTCTTTCTCTCTCTCTCGATCGTTCTCTCCCCTTCTCTCCTCTCGCTTCGCTTTCTCTCTCTCTCTTCCTCTCTCTCTCTCCTTTTCCCTCTCTCTCTCTCTCTTTCTCCCTATCTCTCACACTCTCTCACCTCACTCTCCTCCCTCTCTCCCTCTCTCTCTCTCTCTCCTCTCTCTCTCTCTCTCTCTCTCTCTTTCTCTTCTCTCTTTCTC
>NW_022265031.1:0-19349 GCF_002021735.2 Oncorhynchus kisutch | reverse complement strand
AAAGGACTTGCATTTCCCTACACAAGCAAAGGACTTGCATTTTCCCTACCAAGCAAAAGGACTTGCATTTTCCCTACACAAGCAAAGGACTGCATTTTCCCTACACAAGCAAAGGACTTGCATTTTCCCTACACAACTGCAAAGGACTTGCATTTCCCTACACAAGCAAGGACTTGCATTTTCCCTACACAAGCAAAGGACTTGCATTTTCCCTACACAAGCAAAGGACTTGCATTTTTCTACACAAGCAAAGGACTTGCATTTTCCCTACACAAGCAAAGGACTTGCATTTCCCTACACAAGCAAAGGACTTGCATTTTCCCTACACAAGCAAAGGACTTGCATTTTCCCTACACAAGCAAAGACTTGCATTTTCCCTACACAAGCAAAGGACTTGCATTTTCTCTACACAAGCAAAGGACTTGCATTTTCCCTACACAAGCCAAGGACTTGCATTTTCCCTACACAAGCAAAGGACTTGCATTTTCCCTACACAAGCAAAGGACTTGCATTTTATCTACACAAGCAAGTGACTTGCATTTCCCTACACAAGCAAAGGACTTGCATTTCCCTACACAAGCAAAGACTTGCATTTTCCCTACACAAGCAAAGGACTTGCATTTTATCTACACAAGCAAATGACTTGCATTTTCCCTACACAAGCAAGTGACTTGCATTTTCCTACACAAGCAAAGGACTTGCATTTTCCCTACACAAGCAAAGGACTTGCATTTTCTACACAAGCAAAGGACTTGCATTTATCCTACACAAGCAAAGGACTTGCATTTTTCTACACAAGCAAGGACTTGCATTTTCCTACACAAGCAAAGGACTTGCATTTTCCCTACACAAGCAAAGGACTTGCATTTTCCCTACACAAGCAAAGGACTTGCATTTTATCTACACAAGCAATGACTTGCATTTTTTTCCCTACACAAGCAAGGGACTTTGCATTTTCCTACACAAGCAAAGGACTTGCATTTCCCTACACAAGCAAAGGACTTGCATTTTCCCTACACAAGCAAAGGACTTGCATTTCCCACACAAAGCAAAGGACTTGCATTTTCCCTACACAAGCAAAGGACTTGCATTTTCCCTACACAAGCAAAGACTTGCATTACTTACACAAGCAAGTGACTTGCATTTTCCCTACACAAGCAAAGGACTTGCATTTTCCCTACACAAGCAAAGGACTTGCATTTCCCTACACAGCAAAGACTTGCATTTTCCCTACACAAGCAAAGGACTTGCATTTTCCTACACAAGCAAAGGACTTGCATTTCCCTACACAAGCAAAGGACTTGCATTTTCCCTACACAAGCAAGGACTTGCATTTTCCCTACACAAGCAAGGACTTGCATTTTCCCCACAAGCAAAGGACTTGCATTTTCCCTACACAAGCAAAGACTTGCATTTTATCTACACAAGCAAATTACTTGCATTTTATCTACACAAGCAAGTGACTTGCATTTTCCCTACACAAGCAAAGGACTTGCATTTTCCCTACACAAGCAAAGGACTTGCATTTCCCTACACAAGCAAAGGACTTGCATTTATCTACACAAGCAAAGGACTTGCATTTTCCCTACACAAGCAAGGACTTGCATTTTCCCTACACAAGCAAAGGACTTGCATTTTCCCTACACAAGCAAAGGACTTGCATTTTCCCTACACAGCAAAGGACTTGCATTTTCCCTACACAAGCAAAGGACTTGCATTTTCCCTACACAAGCAAAGGACTTGCATTTTCCCTACACAAGCAAAAACTTGCATTTTCCCTACACATGCAAGGACTTGCATTTTATCTACACAAGCAAATTACTTGCATTTTATCTACACAAGCAAGGACTTGCATTTTCCTACACAAGCAAAGGACTTGCATTTTCCCTACACAAGCAAAGGACTTGCATTTTCCCTACACAAGCAAAGGACTTGCATTTTCCCTACACAAGCAAAGGACTTGCATTTTCCCTACACAAGCAAAGGACTTGCATTTCCCTACACAGCAAAGGACTTGCATTTCCCTACACAAGCAAGTGACTTGCATTTTCCCTACACAAGCAAAGGACTTGCATTTTCCCTACACAAGCAAAGGACTTGCATTTTCCCTACACAAGCAAAGGACTTGGCATTTTCCCTACACAAGCAAAGGACTTGCATTTTCCCTACACAAGCAAAGGACTTGCATTTCCCTACACAAGCAAAGAACTTGCATTTTCCCTACACAAGCAAAGGACTTGCATTTTCCTACACAAGCAAATTACTTGCATTTTATCTACACAAGCAAGTGACTTGCATTTTCCCTACACAAGCAAAGGACTTGCATTTTCCCTACACAAGCAAAGGACTTGCATTTTCCCTACACAAGCAAAGGACTTGCATTTTATCTACACAAGCAAGTGACTTGCATTTTCCCTACACAAGCAAGTGACTTGCATTTTCCCTACACAAGCAAAGGACTTGCATTTCCCTACACAAGCAAAGGACTTGCATTTTCCCTACACAAGCAAAGGACTTGCATTTCCCTACACAAGCAAAGGACTTGCATTTTCCCTACACAAGCAAAGGACTTGCATTTTCCCTACACAAGCAAGAACTTGCATTTTCCCTACACATGCAAAGGACTTGCATTTTATCTACACAAGCAAATTACTTGCATTTTATCTACACAAGCAAGGACTTGCATTTCCCTACACAAGCAAAGGACTTGCATTTTCCCTACACAAGCAAAGGACTTGCATTTTCCCTACACAAGCAAAGGACTTGCATTTTATCTACACAAGCAAGTGACTTGCATTTTCCCTACACAAGCAAGGACTTGCATTTTCCCTACACAAGCAAAGGACTTGCATTTTCCCTACACAAGCAAAGGACTTGCATTTTCCCTACACAAGCAAAGGACTTGCATTTTCCCTACACAAGCAAAGGACTTGCATTTTCCCTACACAAGCAAAGGACTTGCATTTTCCCTACACAAGCAAAGGACTTGCATTTCCCTACACAAGCAAAGGACTTGCATTTTCATGCATAAGCAAAGGACTTGCATTTTCCCTACACAAGCAAAGGACTTGCATTTTCCCTACACAACCAAAGGACTTGCATTTTCCCTACACAAGCAAAGGACTTGCATTTCCCTACACAAGCAAAGGACTTGCATTTTCCCTACACAAGCAAAGGACTTGCATTTTCCCTACACAAGCAAAGGACTTGCATTTTCCCTACACAAGCAAGGACTTGCATTTTCCCTACACAAGCAAAGAACTTGCATTTTCCCTACACAGCAAAGGACTTGCATTTTATCTACACAAGCAAAGGACTTGCATTTTATCTACACAAGCAAGTGACTTGCATTTTCCCTACACAAGCAAAGGACTTGCATTTTCCCTACACAAGCAAAGGACTTGCATTTTCCCTACACAAGCAAAGGACTTGCATTTTCCCTACACAAGCAAAGGACTTGCATTTCCCTACACAAGCAAAGGACTTGCATTTTCCCTACACAAGCAAAGGACTTGCATTTTCCCTACACAAGCAAAGGACTTGCATTTCCCTACACAACAAAGGACTTGCATTTTCCCTACACAAGCAAAGGACTTGCATTTTCCCTACACAAAGCAAAGGACTTGCATTTCCCTACACAAGCAAGAGGACTTGCATTTTCCCTACACAAGCAAAGGACTTGCATTTTCCCTACACAAGCAAAGGACTTGCATTTTCCCTACACAAGCAAAGGACTTGCATTTTCCTACACAAGCAATGACTTGCATTTTCCCTACACAAGCAGTGACTTGCATTTTATCTACACAAGCAAGTGACTTGCATTTTCCCTACACAAGCAAAGGACTTGCATTTTCCCTACACAAGCAAATGACTTGCATTTTATCTACACAAGCAAGTGACTTGCATTTTATCTACACAAGCAAGTGACTTGCATTTTATCTACACAAGCAAAGGACTTGCATTTTCCCTACACAAGCAAAGGACTTGCATTTTCCCTACACAAGCAAATGACTTGCATTTATCTACACAAGCAAATTACTTGCATTTATCTACACAAGCAAGTGACTTGCATTTTCCCTACACAAGCAGTGACTTGCATTTTCCCTACACAAGCAAAGGACTTGCATTTTCCTACACAAGCAAAGGACTTGCATTTATCTACACAAGCAAAGGACTTGCATTTTATTACACAAGCAAGTGACTTGCATTTTCCCTACACAAGCAAAGGACTTGCATTTTCCCTACACAAGCAAAGGACTTGCATTTTCCCTACACAAGCAAAGGACTTGCATTTTATCTACACAAGCAAGTGACTTGCATTTCCCTACACAAGCAAAGGACTTGCATTTTCCCTACACAAGCAAAGGACTTGCATTTTCCCTACACAAGCAAAGGACTTGCATTTTCCCTACACAAGCAAAGGACTTGCATTTTCCCTACACAAGCAAAGGACTTGCATTTTCCCTACACAAGCAAAGGACTTGCATTTTCCCTACACAAGCAAAGACTTGCATTTTCCCTACACATGCAAAGGACTTGCATTTTATCTACACAAGCAAATTACTTGCATTTTATCTACACAAGCAAGTGACTTGCATTTTCCCTACACAAGCAAAGGACTTGCATTTTCCCTACACAAGCAAAGGACTTGCATTTTCCCTACACAAGCAAAGGACTTGCATTTATCTACACAAGCAAAGGACTTGCATTTTCCATACACAAGCAAAGGACTTGCATTTTTCCCTACACAAGCAAAGGACTTGCATTTTATCTACACAAGCAAGTGACTTGCATTTTCCCTACACAAGCAAGTGACTTGCATTTTCCCTACACAAGCAAAGGACTTGCATTTTCCATACACAAGCAAATGACTTGCATTTTATCTACACAAGCAAATACTTGCATTTTATCTACACAAGCAAGTGACTTGCATTTTCCTACACAAGCAAAGGACTTGCATTTTCCCTACACAAGCAAAGGACTTGCATTTTTCCTACACAAGCAAAGGACTTGCATTTTTCTACACAAGCAAGGACTTGCATTTTCCCTACACAAGCAAGGACTTGCATTTTCCCTACACAAGCAAAGGACTTGCATTTTCCCTACACAAGCAAAGGACTTGCATTTTCCCTACACAAGCAAAGGACTTGCATTTTCCCTACACAAGCAAAGGACTTGCATTTTCCCTACACAAGCAAAGGACTTGCATTTTCCCTACACAAGCAAAGAACTTGCATTTTCCCTACACATGCAAAGGACTTGCATTTTATCTACACAAGCAAATTACTTGCATTTTATCTACACAAGCAAGTGACTTGCATTTTCCCTACACAAGCAAAGGACTTGCATTTTCCCTACACAAGCAAAGGACTTGCATTTTCCCTACACAAGCAAGTGACTTGCATTTTCCCTACACAAGCAAAGGACTTGCATTTTCCCTACACAAGCAAAGGACTTGCATTTTCCCTACACAAGCAAAGGACTTGCATTTTCCCTACACAAGCAAAGGACTTGCATTTCCCTACACAAGCAAAGGACTTGCATTTTCCCTACACAAGCAAAGGACTTGCATTTTCCCTACACAAGCAAAGGACTTGCATTTTCCCTACACAAGCAAAGGACTTGCATTTTCCCTACACAAGCAAAGGACTTGCATTTCCCTACACAGCAAAGGACTTGCATTTTATCTACACAAGCAAATACTTGCATTTTATCTACACAAGCAAGTGACTTGCATTTTCCCTACACAAGCAAAGGACTTGCATTTTCCCTACACAAGCAAAGGACTTGCATTTTCCCTACACAAGCAAAGGACTTGCATTTTATCTACACAAGCAAGTGACTTGCATTTTCCCTACACAAGCAAGTGACTTGCATTTTCCCTACACAAGCAAAGGACTTGCATTTTCCCTACACAAGCAAAGGACTTGCATTTTCCCTACACAAGCAAAGGACTTGCATTTTCCCTACACAAGCAAAGGACTTGCATTTTCCCTACACAAGCAAAGGACTTGCATTTTCCCTACACAAGCAAAGACTTGCATTTTCCCTACACAAGCAAAGGACTTGCATTTTATCTACACAAGCAAATTACTTGCATTTTATCTACACAAGCAAGTGACTTGCATTTTCCCTACACAAGCAAAGGACTTGCATTTTCCCTACACAAGCAAAGGACTTGCATTTTCCCTACACAAGCAAAGGACTTGCATTTTATCTACACAAGCAAGTGACTTGCATTTTCCCTACACAAGCAAGGACTTGCATTTTCCCTACACAAGCAAAGGACTTGCATTTTCCCTACACAAGCAAAGGACTTGCATTTTCCCTACACAAGCAAAGGACTTGCATTTTCCCTACACAAGCAAAGGACTTGCATTTTCCCTACACAAGCAAAGGACTTGCATTTTCCCTACACAAGCAAAGGACTTGCATTTTCCCTACACAAGCAAAGGACTTGCATTTTCCATACACAAGCAAAGACTTGCATTTTCCCTACACAAGCAAAGGACTTGCATTTTCCCTACACAAGCAAAGGACTTGCATTTTCCCTACACAAGCAAAGGACTTGCATTTTCCCTACACAAGCAAAGGACTTGCATTTTCCCTACACAAGCAAAGGACTTGCATTTTCCCTACACAAGCAAAGGACTTGCATTTTCCCTACACAAGCAAAGGACTTGCATTTTCCCTACACAAGCAAAGGACTTGCATTTTCCCTACACAAGCAAAGGACTTGCATTTTCCCTACACAAGCAAAGGACTTGCATTTTCCCTACACAAGCAAAGGACTTGCATTTTCCCTACACAAGCAAAGGACTTGCATTTTCCCTACACAAGCAAAGGACTTGCATTTTCCCTACACAAGCAAAGGACTTGCATTTTCCCTACACAAGCAAAGGACTTGCATTTTCCCTACACAAGCAAAGAACTTGCATTTTCCCTACACAAGCAAAGGACTTGCATTTTCCCTACACAAGCAAAGGACTTGCATTTTCCCTACACAAGCAAAGGACTTGCATTTTCCCTACACAAGCAAAGGACTTGCATTTTCCCTACACAAGCAAAGGACTTGCATTTTCCCTACACAAGCAAAGGACTTGCATTTTCCCTACACAAGCAAAGGACTTGCATTTTCCCTACACAAGCAAAGGACTTGCATTTTCCCTACACAAGCAAAGGACTTGCATTTTCCCTACACAAGCAAAGGACTTGCATTTTCCCTACACAAGCAAAGGACTTGCATTTTCCCTACACAAGCAAAGGACTTGCATTTTCCCTACACAAGCAAAGGACTTGCATTTTCCCTACACAAGCAAAGGACTTGCATTTTCCCTACACAAGCAAAGGACTTGCATTTTCCCTACACAAGCAAAGGACTTGCACTTTCCATGCACAAGCAAAGGACTTGCATTTTCCCTACACAAGCAAAGGACTTGCATTTTCCATGCACAAGCAAAGGACTTGCATTTTCCCTACACAAGCAAAGGACTTGCATTTTCCCTACACAAGCAAATGACTTGCATTTTCCATGCACAAGCAAAGGACTTGCATTTTCCCTACACAAGCAAAGGACTTGCATTTTATCTACACAAGCAAGTGACTTGCATTTTATCTACACAAGCAAGTGACTTGCATTTTCCCTACACAAGCAAAGGACTTGCATTTTCCCTACACAAGCAAAGGACTTGCATTTTCCCTACACAAGCAAAGGACTTGCATTTTCCCTACACAAGCAAAGGACTTGCATTTTCCCTACACAAGCAAAGGACTTGCATTTCCATCACAAGCAAAGGACTTGCATTTTCCCTACACAAGCAAAGGACTTGCATTTTCCCTACACAAGCAAAGGACTTGCATTTTCCCTACACAAGCAAAGGACTTGCATTTTCCCTACACAAGCAAAGAACTTGCATTTTCCCTACACATGCAAAGGACTTGCATTTTATCTACACAAGCAAATTACTTGCATTTTATCTACACAAGCAAGTGACTTGCATTTTCCCTACACAAGCAAAGGACTTGCATTTTCCCTACACAAGCAAAGGACTTGCATTTTCCCTACACAAGCAAAGGACTTGCATTTTATCTACACAAGCAAGGACTTGCATTTTCCCTACACAAGCAAGTGACTTGCATTTTCCCTACACAAGCAAAGGACTTGCATTTTCCCTACACAAGCAAAGGACTTGCATTTTCCCTACACAAGCAAAGGACTTGCATTTTCCCTACACAAGCAAAGGACTTGCATTTTCCCTACACAAGCAAAGAACTTGCATTTTCCCTACACAAGCAAAGGACTTGCATTTATCTACACAAGCAAAATTACTTGCATTTTATCTACACAAGCAAGTGACTTGCATTTTCCCTACACAAGCAAAGGACTTGCATTTTCCCTACACAAGCAAAGGACTTGCATTTTCCCTACACAAGCAAAGGACTTGCATTTTATCTACACAAGCAAGTGACTTGCATTTTCCCTACACAAGCAAGTGACTTGCATTTTCCCTACACAAGCAAAGGACTTGCATTTTCCCTACACAAGCAAAGGACTTGCATTTTCCCTACACAAGCAAAGGACTTGCATTTTCCCTACACAAGCAAAGGACTTGCATTTTCCCTACACAAGCAAAGGACTTGCATTTTCCCTACACAAGCAAAGGACTTGCATTTGTATAAGAGACAGCCCTACACAAGCAAAGGACTTGCATTTTCCATGCATAAGCAAAGAACTTGCATTTTCCCTACACAAGCAAAGGACTTGCATTTTCCCTACACAAGCAAAGGACTTGCATTTTCCCTACACAAGCAAAGGACTTGCATTTTCCCTACACAAGCAAAGGACTTGCATTTCCCTACACAAGCAAAGGACTTGCATTTTCCCTACACAAGCAAAGGACTTGCATTTTCCCTACACAAGCAAAGGACTTGCATTTTCCCTACACAAGCAAAGGACTTGCATTTTCCCTACACAAGCAAAGGACTTGCATTTTCCCTACACAAGCAAAGGACTTGCATTTTCCCTACACAAGCAAAGGACTTGCATTTTCCCTACACAAGCAAAGGACTTGCATTTTCCCTACACAAGCAAAGGACTTGCATTTTCCATGCACAAGCAAAGAACTTGCATTTTCCCTACACAAGCAAAGGATTCTTGCATTTCCCTACACAAGCAAAGAACTTGCATTTTCCCTACACAAGCAAAGGACTTGCATTTTCCCTACACAAGCAAAGGACTTGCATTTTCCCTACACAAGCAAAGGACTTGCATTTTCCCTACACAAGCAAAGGACTTGCATTTTCCCTACACAAGCAAAGGACTTGCATTTTCCCTACACAAGCAAAGGACTTGCATTTTCTACACACAAGCAAGTGACTTGCATTTTCCTACACAAGCAAGGACTTGCATTTTCCCTACACAAGCAAAGGACTTGCATTTTCCCTACACAAGCAAAGGACTTGCATTTTCCCTACACAAGCAAAGGACTTGCATTTTCCCTACACAAGCAAAGGACTTGCATTTTCCCTACACAAGCAAAGGACTTGCATTTTCCCTACACAAGCAAAGAACTTGCATTTTCCCTACACAATGCAAAGGACTTGCATTTTATCTACACAAGCAAATTACTTGCATTTTATCTACACAAGCAGTGACTTGCATTTTCCCTACACAAGCAAAGGACTTGCATTTTCCCTACACAAGCAAAGGACTTGCATTTTCCCTACACAAGCAAAGGACTTGCATTTTCTACACAAGCAAGTGACTTGCATTTTCCCTACACAAGCAAGTGACTTGCATTTTCCCTACACAAGCAAAGGACTTGCATTTTCCCTACACAAGCAAAGGACTTGCATTTTCCCTACACAAGCAAAGGACTTGCATTTTCCCTACACAAGCAAAGGACTTGCATTTTCCCTACACAAGCAAAGGACTTGCATTTATCTACACAAGCAAATACTTGCATTTTATCTACACAAGCAAGTGACTTGCATTTTCCCTACACAAGCAAAGGACTTGCATTTTCCCTACACAAGCAAAGGACTTGCATTTTCCCTACACAAGCAAAGGACTTGCATTTTATCTACACAAGCAAAGGACTTGCATTTTCCCTACACAAGCAAGTGACTTGCATTTTCCCTACACAAGCAAAGGACTTGCATTTTCCCTACACAAGCAAAGGACTTGCATTTTCCCTACACAAGCAAAGGACTTGCATTTTCCCTACACAAGCAAAGGACTTGCATTTTCCCTACACAAGCAAAGGACTTGCATTTTCCCTACACAAGCAAAGGACTTGCATTTTCCCTACACAAGCAAAGGACTTGCATTTTCCCTACACAAGCAAAGGACTTGCATTTTCCCTACACAAGCAAGGACTTGCATTTTCCCTACACAAGCAAAGGACTTGCATTTTCCCTACACAAGCAAAGGACTTGCATTTTCCCTACACAAGCAAAGGACTTGCATTTTCCCTACACAAGCAAAGGACTTGCATTTTCCCTACACAAGCAAAGGACTTGCATTTTCCCTACACAAGCAAAGGACTTGCATTTTCCCTACACAAGCAAAGGACTTGCATTTTCCCTACACAAGCAAAGGACTTGCATTTTCCCTACACAAGCAAAGGACTTGCATTTTCCCTACACAAGCAAAGGACTTGCATTTTCCCTACACAAGCAAAGGACTTGCATTTTCCCTACACAAGCAAAGGACTTGCATTTTCCCTACACAAGCAAAGGACTTGCATTTTCCCTACACAAGCAAAGGACTTGCATTTTCCCTACACAAGCAAAGGACTTGCATTTTCCCTACACAAGCAAAGAACTTGCATTTTCCCTACACAAGCAAAGGACTTGCATTTTCCCTACACAAGCAAAGGACTTGCATTTTCCCTACACAAGCAAAGGACTTGCATTTTCCCTACACAAGCAAAGGACTTGCATTTTCCCTACACAAGCAAAGGACTTGCATTTTCCTACACAAGCAAAGGACTTGCATTTTCCCTACACAAGCAAAGGACTTGCATTTTCCCTACACAAGCAAAGGACTTGCATTTTCCCTACACAAGCAAAGGACTTGCATTTTCCCTACACAAGCAAAGGACTTGCATTTTCCCTACACAAGCAAAGGACTTGCATTTTCCCTACACAAGCAAAGGACTTGCATTTTCCCTACACAAGCAAAGGACTTGCATTTTCCCTACACAAGCAAGGACTTGCATTTTCCCTACACAAGCAAAGGACTTGCATTTTCCCTACACAAGCAAAGGACTTGCATTTTCATACACAAGCAAAGGACTTGCATTTTCCCTACACAAGCAAAGGACTTGCATTTTCCATACACAAGCAAAGGACTTGCATTTTCCCTACACAAGCAAAGGACTTGCATTTTCCCTACACAAGCAAATGACTTGCATTTTCCATGCACAAGCAAAGGACTTGCATTTTCCCTACACAAGCAAAGGACTTGCATTTTATCTACACAAGCAAAGGACTTGCATTTTATCTACACAAGCAAGTGACTTGCATTTTCCCTACACAAGCAAAGGACTTGCATTTTCCCTACACAAGCAAAGGACTTGCATTTTCCCTACACAAGCAAAGGACTTGCATTTTCCCTACACAAGCAAAGGACTTGCATTTTCCCTACACAAGCAAAGGACTTGCACTTTCCATACACAAGCAAAGGACTTGCATTTTCCCTACACAAGCAAAGGACTTGCATTTCCCTACACAAGCAAAGGACTTGCATTTTCCCTACACAAGCAAAGGACTTGCATTTTCCCTACACAAGCAAAGAACTTGCATTTTCCCTACACATGCAAAGGACTTGCATTTTATCTACACAAGCAAATTACTTGCATTTTATCTACACAAGCAAGTGACTTGCATTTTCCCTACACAAGCAAAGGACTTGCATTTTCCCTACACAAGCAAAGGACTTGCATTTTCCCTACACAAGCAAAGGACTTGCATTTTATCTACACAAGCAAGTGACTTGCATTTTCCCTACACAAGCAAGTGACTTGCATTTTCCCTACACAAGCAAAGGACTTGCATTTTCCTACACAAGCAAAGGACTTGCATTTTCCCTACACAAGCAAAGGACTTGCATTTTCCCTACACAAGCAAAGGACTTGCATTTTCCCTACACAAGCAAAGGACTTGCATTTTCCCTACACAAGCAAAGAACTTGCATTTTCCCTACACATGCAAAGGACTTGCATTTTATCTACACAAGCAAATTACTTGCATTTTATCTACACAAGCAAGTGACTTGCATTTTCCCTACACAAGCAAAGGACTTGCATTTTCCCTACACAAGCAAAGGACTTGCATTTTCCCTACACAAGCAAAGGACTTGCATTTTCCCTACACAAGCAAAGGACTTGCATTTTCCCTACACAAGCAAAGGACTTGCATTTTCCCTACACAAGCAAAGGACTTGCATTTTCCCTACACAAGCAAAGGACTTGCATTTTCCCTACACAAGCAAAGGACTTGCATTTTCCCTACACAAGCAAAGGACTTGCATTTTCCCTACACAAGCAAAGGACTTGCATTTTCCCTACACAAGCAAAGGACTTGCATTTTCCCTACACAAGCAAAGGACTTGCATTTTCCCTACACAAGCAAAGGACTTGCATTTTCCCTACACAAGCAAAGGACTTGCATTTTCCCTACACAAGCAAAGGACTTGCATTTTCCCTACACAAGCAAAGGACTTGCATTTTCCCTACACAAGCAAAGGACTTGCATTTCCCTACACAAGCAAAGGACTTGCATTTTCCCTACACAAGCAAAGGACTTGCATTTTCCCTACACAAGCAAAGGACTTGCATTTTCCCTACACAAGCAAAGGACTTGCATTTTCCCTACACAAGCAAAGGACTTGCATTTCCCTACACAAGCAAAGGACTTGCATTTTCCCTACACAAGCAAAGGACTTGCATTTTCCCTACACAAGCAAAGGACTTGCATTTTCCCTACACAAGCAAAGGACTTGCATTTTCCATACACAAGCAAAGGACTTGCATTTTCCCTACACAAGCAAAGGACTTGCATTTTCCACACAAGCAAAGGACTTGCATTTTCCCTACACAAGCAAAGGACTTGCATTTTCCCTACACAAGCAAAGGACTTGCATTTTCCATACACAAGCAAAGGACTTGCATTTTCCCTACACAAGCAAAGGACTTGCATTTTCCCTACACAAGCAAATGACTTGCATTTTCCATGCACAAGCAAAGGACTTGCATTTTCCCTACACAAGCAAAGGACTTGCATTTTATCTACACAAGCAAGTGACTTGCATTTCCCTACACAAGCAAGGACTTGCATTTTCCCTACACAAGCAAAGGACTTGCACTTTTCCATACACAAGCAAAGGACTTGCATTTTCCTACACAAGCAAAGGACTTGCATTTTCCATGCACAAGCAAAGGACTTGCATTTTCCCTACACAAGCAAAGGACTTGCATTTTCCCTACACAAGCAAATGACTTGCATTTCCCTACACAAGCAAAGGACTTGCATTTTCCCTACACAAGCAAAGGACTTGCATTTTATCTACACAAGCAAGTGACTTGCATTTTATCTACACAAGCAAGTGACTTGCATTTTCCCTACACAAGCAAAGGACTTGCATTTCCCTACACAAGCAAAGGACTTGCATTTTCCTACACAAGCAAAGGACTTGCATTTTCCCTACACAAGCAAAGGACTTGCATTTTCCCTACACAAGCAAAGGACTTGCATTTCCATACACAAGCAAAGGACTTGCATTTTCCTACACAAGCAAAGGACTTGCATTTTCCCTACACAAGCAAAGGACTTGCATTTTCCCTACACAAGCAAAGGACTTGCATTTTCCCTACACAAGCAAAGAACTTGCATTTTCCCTACACATGCAAAGGACTTGCATTTTATCTACACAAGCAAATTACTTGCATTTTATCTACACAAGCAAGTGACTTGCATTTTCCCTACACAAGCAAAGGACTTGCATTTTCCCTACACAAGCAAAGGACTTGCATTTTCCCTACACAAGCAAAGGACTTGCATTTTCCCTACACAAGCAAAGGACTTGCATTTTTCCACACAAGCAAAGGACTTGCATTTTCCCTACACAAGCAAAGGACTTGCATTTTATCTACACAAGCAAGTGACTTGCATTTTATCTACACAAGCAAGTGACTTGCATTTTCCCTACACAAGCAAAGGACTTGCATTTTCCCTACACAAGCAAAGGACTTGCATTTTCCCTACACAAGCAAAGGACTTGCATTTTCCCTACACAAGCAAAGGACTTGCATTTTCCCTACACAAGCAAAGGACTTGCACTTTCCATGCACAAGCAAAGGACTTGCATTTTCCCTACACAAGCAAAGGACTTGCATTTTCCCTACACAAGCAAAGGACTTGCATTTTCCCTACACAAGCAAAGGACTTGCATTTTCCCTACACAAGCAAAGAACTTGCATTTTCCCTACACATGCAAAGGACTTGCATTTTATCTACACAAGCAAATTACTTGCATTTTATCTACACAAGCAAGTGACTTGCATTTTCCCTACACAAGCAAAGGACTTGCATTTTCCCTACACAAGCAAAGGACTTGCATTTTCCCTACACAAGCAAAGGACTTGCATTTTATCTACACAAGCAAGTGACTTGCATTTTCCCTACACAAGCAAGTGACTTGCATTTTCCCTACACAAGCAAAGGACTTGCATTTTCCCTACACAAGCAAAGGACTTGCATTTTCCCTACACAAGCAAAGGACTTGCATTTTCCCTACACAAGCAAAGGACTTGCATTTTCCCTACACAAGCAAAGGACTTGCATTTTCCCTACACAAGCAAAGAACTTGCATTTTCCCTACACATGCAAAGGACTTGCATTTTATCTACACAAGCAAATTACTTGCATTTTATCTACACAAGCAAGTGACTTGCATTTTCCCTACACAAGCAAAGGACTTGCATTTTCCCTACACAAGCAAAGGACTTGCATTTTCCCTACACAAGCAAAGGACTTGCATTTTTCACAAGCAAGTGACTTGCATTTTCCCTACACAAGCAAGTGACTTGCATTTTCCTACACAAGCAAAGGACTTGCATTTTCCCTACACAAGCAAAGGACTTGCATTTTCCCTACACAAGCAAAGGACTTGCATTTTCCCTACACAAGCAAAGGACTTGCATTTTCCCTACACAAGCAAAGGACTTGCATTTTCCCTACACAAGCAAAGGACTTGCATTTTCCCTACACAAGCAAAGGACTTGCATTTTCCATGCATAAGCAAAGAACTTGCATTTTCCCTACACAAGCAAAGGACTTGCATTTTCCATGCACAAGCAAAGAACTTGCATTTTCCCTACACAAGCAAAGGATTTGCATTTTCCCTACACAAGCAAAGAACTTGCATTTTCCCTACACAAGCAAAGGACTTGCATTTTCCCTACACAAGCAAAGGACTTGCATTTTCCCTACACAAGCAAAGGACTTGCATTTTCCCTACACAAGCAAAGGACTTGCATTTTCCTCCACAAGCAAAGGACTTGCTTTTTCCTCCACAAGCAAAGGACTTGCATTTCCCTACACAAGCAAAGGACTTGCATTTTCCCTACACAAGCAAAGGACTTGCATTTTCCCTACACAAGCAAAGGACTTGCATTTTCCCTACACAAGCAAACGACTTGCATTTTCCCTACACAAGCAAAGGACTTGCATTTTCCCTACACAAGCAAAGGACTTGCATTTTCCTACACAAGCAAAGGACTTGCATTTTCCCTACACAAGCAAAGGACTTGCTTTCCCTACACAAGCAAAGGACTTGCACTTTCCATGCACAAGCAAAGGACTTGCATTTTCCCTACACAAGCAAAGGACTTGCATTTTCCATGCACAAGCAAAGGACTTGCATTTTCCCTACACAAGCAAAGGACTTGCATTTTCCCTACACAAGCAAATGACTTGCATTTTCCATGCACAAGCAAAGGACTTGCATTTTCCCTACACAAGCAAAGGACTTGCATTTTATCTACACAAGCAAGTGATTGCATTTTATCTACACAAGCAAGTGACTTGCATTTTCCCTACACAAGCAAAGGACTTGCACTTTCCATGCACAAGCAAAGGACTTGCATTTTCCCTACACAAGCAAAGGACTTGCATTTTCCATGCACAAGCAAAGGACTTGCATTTTCCCTACACAAGCAAAGGACTTGCATTTTCCCTACACAAGCAAATGACTTGCATTTTCCATGCACAAGCAAAGGACTTGCATTTTCCCTACACAAGCAAAGGACTTGCATTTTATCTACACAAGCAAGTGACTTGCATTTTATCTACACAAGCAAGTGACTTGCATTTTCCCTACACAAGCAAAGGACTTGCATTTTCCCTACACAAGCAAAGGACTTGCATTTTCCCTACACAAGCAAAGGACTTGCATTTTCCCTACACAAGCAAAGGACTTGCACTTTCCCTACCAAGCAAAGGACTTGCATTTTCCTACACAAGCAAAGGACTTGCATTTTCCCTACACAAGCAAAGGACTTGCATTTTCCCTACACAAGCAAAGGACTTGCATTTTCCCTACACAAGCAAAGAACTTGCATTTTCCCTACACATGCAAAGGACTTGCATTTTATCTACACAAGCAAATTACTTGCATTTTATCTACACAAGCAAGTGACTTGCATTTTCCCTACACAAGCAAAGGACTTGCATTTTCCCTACACAAGCAAAGGACTTGCATTTTCCCTACACAAGCAAAGGACTTGCATTTTCCATGCATAAGCAAAGAACTTGCATTTTCCCTACACAAGCAAAGGACTTGCATTTTCCCTACACAAGCAAAGGACTTGCATTTTCCCTACACAAGCAAAGGACTTGCATTTTATCTACACAAGCAAGTGACTTGCATTTTCCCTACACAAGCAAGTGACTTGCATTTTCCCTACACAAGCAAAGGACTTGCATTTTCCCTACACAAGCAAATGACTTGCATTTTCCCTACACAAGCAAAGGACTTGCATTTTCCCTACACAAGCAAAGGACTTGCATTTTCCCTACACAAGCAAAGGACTTGCATTTCCCTACACAAGCAAAGGACTTGCATTTTCCCTACACAAGCAAAGGACTTGCATTTTCCACACAAGCAAAGAACTTGCATTTTCCTACACAAGCAAAGGACTTGCATTTTCCATGCACAAGCAAAGAACTTGCATTTTCCCTACACAAGCAAAGGATTTGCATTTTCCCTACACAAGCAAAGAACTTGCATTTCCCTACACAAGCAAGGACTTGCATTTTCCCTACACAAGCAAAGGACTTGCATTTTCCCTACACAAGCAAAGGACTTGCATTTTCCCTACACAAGCAAAGGACTTGCATTTTCCCTCCACAAGCAAAGGACTTGCTTTTTCCCTCCACAAGCAAAGGACTTGCATTTTCCCTACACAAGCAAAGGACTTGCATTTTCCCTACACAAGCAAAGGACTTGCATTTTCCCTACACAAGCAAAGGACTTGCATTTTCCCTACACAAGCAAACGGACTTGCATTTCCCTACACAAGCAAAGGACTTGCATTTTCCCTACACAAGCAAAGGACTTGCATTTTCCCTACACAAGCAAAGGACTTGCATTTCCCTACACAAGCAAAGGACTTGCATTTTCCCTACACAAGCAAAGGACTTGCATTTTCCCTACACAAGCAAAGGACTTGCACTTCCATGCACAAGCAAAGGACTTGCATTTCCCTACACAAGCAAAGGACTTGCATTTTCCATGCACAAGCAAAGGACTTGCATTTTCCCTACACAAGCAAAGGACTTGCATTTTCCCTACACAAGCAAATGACTTGCATTTTCCATGCACAAGCAAAGGACTTGCATTTTCCCTACACAAGCAAAGGACTTGCATTTTATCTACACAAGCAAGTGACTTGCATTTTATCTACACAAGCAAGTGACTTGCATTTTCCCTACACAAGCAAAGGACTTGCACTTTCATACACAAGCAAAGGACTTGCATTTTCCTACCAAGCAAGGACTTGCATTTTCCATGCACAAGCAAAGACTTGCATTTTCCTACACAAGCAAAGGACTTGCATTTTCCCTACACAAGCAAAGGACTTGCATTTTCCCTACACAAGCAAAGGACTTGCATTTTCCCTACACAAGCAAAGGACTTGCATTTTCCCTACACAAGCAAAGGACTTGCATTTATTACACAAGCAAGTGACTTGCATTTCCCTACACAAGCAAAGGACTTGCATTTCCTACACAAGCAAAGGACTTGCATTTTCCCTTACACAAGCAAAGGACTTGCATTTTCCTACACAAGCAAAGGACTTGCATTTCCCTACACAAGCAAAGGACTTGCACTTTCCATACACAAGCAAAGGACTTGCATTTTCCCTACACAAGCAAAGGACTTGCATTTTCCTACACAAGCAAAGGACTTGCATTTTCCCTACACAAGCAAAGGACTTGCATTTTCCCTACACAAGCAAAGAACTTGCATTTTCCCTACACATGCAAAGGACTTGCATTTTATCTACACAAGCAAATTACTTGCATTTTATTACACAAAGCAAGTGACTTGCATTTTCCCTACACAAGCAAAGGACTTGCATTTTCCCTACACAAGCAAAGGACTTGCATTTTCCCTACACAAGCAAAGGACTTGCATTTATCTACACAAGCAAAGTGACTTGCATTTTCCCTACACAAGCAAGGACTTGCATTTCCCTACACAAGCAAAGGAACTTGCATTTCCCTACACAAGCAAAGGACTGCATTTTCCCTACAAAGCAAAGGACTTGCATTTTCCCTACACAAGCAAAGGACTTGCATTGTTCCCTACACAAGCAAAGGACTTGCATTTTCCCTACACAAGCAAAAGAAAGGCATTTGTTACTTCTTCCTACACATGCAAGGACTTGCATTCCCTACACAAGCAAAGAATTGCATTTTCCCTACACAAGCAAGGACTTGCATTTTCCCTACACAAGCAAAGGACTTGCATTTCCCTACACAAGCAAAGGACTTGCATTTTCCATACCACAAGCAAAGGACTTGCATTTTCCCTAACAAAGCAAAGGACTTGCATTTTCCCTACACAAGCAAGGACTTGCATTTTCCCTACACAAGCAAAGGAATTGCATTTTCCCTACACAAGCAAAGGACTTGCATTTTCCCTACACAAGCAAAGGACTTGCATTTTCCCTACACACGCAAAGGACTGCATTTTCCCTACACAAGCAAAGGACTTGCATTTCCCCTACACAAGCAAAGGACTGCATTTTCCCTACACAAGCAAAGGACTTGCATTTTCC
>NW_022265030.1:0-19370 GCF_002021735.2 Oncorhynchus kisutch | reverse complement strand
TCCCTCTCTCTCCTCTGCCCCCTCTCTCTCCCTCTCTCTCCCCCTCTCTCTCCCTCTCTCTCTCCCCCTCTCTCCCCTCTCTCTCTCTCTCCCTCTCTCTCTCCCTCTCTCTCTCCCTCTCTCCCCCTCTGTCTCCCCCTCTCTCTCCCTCTCTCTCCCCCCTCTTGCCCCTCTCTCCCCCTCTCTCTCTCCCTCTCTCTCTCCCTCTCTCTCCCCCTCCTCCTCCCAGTTGACAGTTCTCCAGTTCTGTGTTCCGGCCCAGAGAATGTTCCGTGCCTCCAGTTCTTCAGTTCTGTTCCACTTCATGTTACTACTGGGTCTCATCATGGCAGTCATTCACCCTCGGAAGTAACCTCCACCAGTAAGACCCCCCTCTGTTTCTCTTCTATTTCTCTCTACTAGAATCACCCTCCACCAGTAATTATGAAAGACATAGAAACAGATCATAAATTACTCCTCTGGTTCCTTGAGTCTGATTCCTCTCAAGGTTTCTTCCTATCCGCAAAGCACTGTACTTGTTCTCTCCTCTATTTCCCCCTTGCCCCCCCCCCAGGTTCGAACCTTCCTCCAGCTGTGGTCCGTTCGTGGGCAGCGCTACAGTGTTTAATGTAACAGCTGTGTGTGTGGACAGTCTACCAGGACCGGCCCAGTCCACTCTGAGATACCTGTCCTCAGAGGCCTTTGTCCTGCCGCTGATACTGGCGCAGATGTAGGTGATATAGATCATACACACATACACACACACCGGCCTGCAACCCACTGATACTGGCGCAGATGTAGGTGATATAGATCATACACACACACCGGCCTGCCACCTACTGATACTGGCGCAGATGTAGGTGATATAGATCATACACACACACTGGCCTGACACCCACTGATACTGGCGCAGATGTAGGTGATATAGATCATATACACATACACACACACATACACACACACCGGCCTGCCACCCACTGATACTGGCGCAGATGTAGGTGATATAGATCATACACACATACACACACACCGGCCTGCCACCTACTGATACTGGCGCAGATGTAGGTGATATAGATCATACATACACACACACCGGCCTGCCACCCACTGATACTGGTGCAGATGTAGGTGATATAGATCATATACACATACACACACATACACACACACACATACACACACACCGGCCTGCCACCCGCTGATACTGGCTCAGAGGTGCAATAGGTGAAATAGAACCTGACTCCTCTCATAGATACTGTTTCTTCCAGGTCATAGAAATAAATGAATAGAACATGACACGTTCCTGTTGCCATGGATGTAAATGTTACAGATTTTATATCATCTTACCATTTTCCCCAGTGTTGTCCTGACCTCCTTTGAGTCGCGGAGGAGAGCCAATGGAAAAGCCATCGAGAGACTGAAGGACATGCTGGTGATGGTAGGTTACCTACTGATAACAGTATTAGTTAAGCCTAATCCAGCTGCTGAAGATAGGTTTGTGTCTTCATAGTAAGAAAGTTCAGAGCTCTCTCTCTCTCTCTCTCTCTCTCTCTGTCACCCCTTCTCTCTCTCTCTGTCTCCCCTTCTCTCTCTCTCTCTCTCTCTCTCTCTCTCTCTCTCTCTCTCTCTCTCTCTCTCTCTCTCTCTCTCTCTCTCTCTTTCTCTTTCTCTCTCTCTTTCTCTTTCTCTTTCTCTTTTTCTCTCTCTCTCTCTCTCTCTCTCTCTCTCTCTCTCTCTCTCTCTCTCTCTCTCTCTCTTTCTCTTTTTCTCTCTCTCTCTCTCTCTCTCTCTCTCTCTCTCTCTCTCTCTCTCTCTCTCTCTCTCTCTCTCTCTCTCTCTCTCTCTCTCTCTCTTTCTTTCTCTGTCTCTCTCTTTCTCTGTTTTGCTCCCCCAGAGCACCTCAGATAAGCATTTTCTGCTGAAGCAGCACACTCTCTCACTCAGACGCCAGAAGAAAACCTTCAAGGCGCCCACCACTGTTTCAGGCACTAGAGAGGGCAGCCCTACCACCATGAAAGACCCCTCAGCAGGCATCGGAGAGGACAGCCATATCGCTCAACTGAAGGACCCCTCTGCATAGCCTACAGGCAATGACAGCCCATCATAAAGATAGATAGAGGACTCTAGTGCCCAAAAGCCAGTTTTAGCATGTGCAGTGACATTCGGGACTTTCACCATTCCAAAGTAGTCAACTGAGTGGAACTACCTATGGTTTAAGGATCACATGATTCCATCCAGGTCATCAGGAGGGTTCAACCAATGAATTATACTCGTGAGGAAACATTCCATAACTGCAGGTAGCTGTAAATGGCCAACCTTGGCTTTATACCTGTTCAAACAACACACTCCAGGTGGCAGGATGCACCCTTTCAGTTTGTTTACCAACTCATAGAAGTAGTAGAAGAAGAAAATGAACTAGTTCGAAATGAAGATTTCCTCAATGGCTCTTCCCATGCTCCCACAGACGCTCTATTGGGACAGATGCAATGTTGTGTTCTCTAACTATCTCTATGCAGCCCATAGAGTTAGAAATAGAGCCCACCACCTATCATTGTGCCAAATGCACCCTCTATCCAACTCTATGGAGCAGACAGCCAAATGGCACCCTATTCCATATTTAGCGCACAAAAGTAGTAGCAGATGTGACCTTTGAGCTTTTTGTCACTCCCTAACATTCAGTGTTTATTGCTCTGGGCTGTACCTAAATGTCATATACAGTATTAACAACAACAAGTGGTCAGTTACAGAACTTGTGTTACTGTAGTGATGTGTTTCGTGGCTATGATGCAGTTGTAAAAGCTCAATTCTCAGGTATGTTGTATGATCGGGGATGATGTTGCTATATAGGCTGTACTTGTAAACAGGACAGAGTACTACTAAGGACAGAGTACTACTCATGTGTACTGTTATAATACTGATGTGTTTAATGGTTTTATATATACAGTGGGGAGAACAAGTATTTGATATACTGCCGATTTTGCAGGTTTTCCTACTTACAAAGCATGTAGAGGTCTGTAATTTTTTAATCATAGGTACACTTCAACTGTGAGAGACGGAATCTAAAACAAAAATCCAGAAAATCACATTGTATGATTTGTATGTAATTAATTTGCATTTTATTGCTCACAGATGAAGTGTACCTATGATAAAATTACAGACCTCTACATGCTTTGTAAGTAGGAAAACCTGCAAAATCGGCAGTGTATCAAATACTTGTTCTCCCCACTGTATATGTAAAAGCTCTTACTATGAAGTAGATGTTGTTTCTGCAACAGCTTGAGTTTTTTTAAAATATATTTTTTAAATATTTGATCAAATACTGTTTTTAAATGTGAACTTCTATGAATGCAGTTTTAAAAGAGCTTCTATTAAAAGGCTGTGTTGTTACGTCATTCACTGTTCTGTTGTTGTTTTCTCAGATCCCTGGTTCCTTGTGTCGTCCATTCATAACTTAACCTTATTAGGTTAGTAGTCATAGTGTTGTCTAGATGGACAGTATAGTTGTAGTAGGTTAGTAGTCATAGTGTTGTCTAGATGGACAGTATAGTTGTAGTAGGTTAGTAGTGACAGTGTGTTGTCTAGATGGACAGTATAGTTGTAGTAGGTTAGTAGTCATAGTGTTGTCTAGATGGACAGTATAGTTGTAGTAGGTTAGTAGTCATAGTGTTGTCTAGATGGACAGTATAGTTGTAGTAGGTTAGTAGTGACAGTGTGTTGTCTAGATGGACAGTATAGTTGTAGTAGGTTAGTAGTCATAGTGTTGTCTAGATGGACAGTATAGTTGTAGTAGGTTAGTAGTGACAGTGTGTTGTCTAGATGGACAGTATAGTTGTAGTAGGTTAGTAGTCATAGTGTTGTCTAGATGGACAGTATAGTTGTAGTAGGTTAGTAGTCATAGTGTTGTCTAGATGGACAGTATAGTTGTAGTAGGTTAGTAGTGACAGTGTGTTGTCTAGATGGACAGTATAGTTGTAGTAGGTTAGTAGTCATAGTGTTGTCTAGATGGACAGTATAGTTGTAGTAGGTTAGTAGTCATAGTGTTGTCTAGATGGACAGTATAGTTGTAGTAGGTTAGTAGTCATAGTGTTGTCTAGATGGACAGTATAGTTGTAGTAGGTTAGTAGTGACAGTGTGATGTCTAGATGGACAGTATAGTTGTAGTAGGTTAGTAGTCATAGTGTGTTGTCTAGATGGACAGTATAGTTGTAGTAGGTTAGTAGTCATAGTGTGTTGTCTAGATGGACAGTATAGTTGTAGTAGGTTAGTAGTCATAGTGTTGTCTAGATGGACAGTATAGTTGTAGTAGGTTAGTAGTCATAGTGTTGTCTAGATGGACAGTATAGTTGTAGTAGGTTAGTAGTCATAGTGTTGTCTAGATGGACAGTATAGTTGTAGTAGGTTAGTAGTCATAGTGTTGTCTAGATGGACAGTATAGTTGTAGTAGGTTTAGTAGTCATAGTGTTGTCTAGATGGACAGTATAGTTGTAGTAGGTTAGTAGTCATAGTGTTGTCTAGATGGACAGTATAGTTGTAGTAGGTTAGTAGTCATAGTGTTGTCTAGATGGACAGTATAGTTGTAGTAGGTTAGTAGTCATAGTGTTGTCTAGATGGACAGTATAGTTGTAGTAGGTTAGTAGTCATAGTGTTGTCTAGATGGACAGTATAGTTGTAGTAGGTTAGTAGTCATAGTGTTGTCTAGATGGACAGTAAAGTTGAAAGTTTTTGATGAGAGACGCACATACTCAAGTTATCTCCCTCTAGCATGTGGTGGACCATGCAACACCCTGACACACACACACACACACACACACACACACACACACACACACACACACACACACACACACACACACACACACACACACACACACACACACACACACACACACACACACACACACACACACACATGACACTTATACAGACAGCATGCTACGGATGAACACTGAGCCTGAGTATGAAGAAAAAACGAGAATTATGTTTATTGCCTGTTTTAGGTGAGTCAGTGAAACAATTTTGTATTCATTTTTTTTCAACAAAGTTATACCCTGTCCCCAGATCTGCTTGTGGCTCTTACCGACTCCATTGCTGTCATTGTCAAGCCAATGATGGCAATGCCATAAGGAGACTAGGACCCAGGCTAACAGAGTAAAGTTGACAAGTGTCCTGTACTAAGGTATTTCTGTTGGTTTGTTCTCTTCCAGTTGTGGCCTGTCTAGTGTCCATAATGGGTATGTATTCATATTGTTCCGGGTTTCTGTTTTCCAATTACATTCAATTAAAAGTTGCATCTCACAAATGACTCTTATCACAGTCTATTATATCCTCCATATGGTTGAATGAGAAAATGTCCCATTGTGAGTTTCACAGCCACACTAAACTCTCCAACTGCTTGACAGCAATGTTCTAAAGATCCTAAACAAATGTAAAACCATGTTTCAGAGCTCTGGGCTGAAGTTTCCTCTAGGTACAGATCTAGGATCTGCTTCCCCAACCCTACCCTTAGCCATTAAGGACATACAAAACTGACCCGAGATCAGCATCTTGAGGCTACTTCAAATCAAATCAAATCAAATGTATTTATATAGCCCTTCGTACATCAGCTGATATCTCAAAGTGCTGTACAGAAACCCAGCCTAAAACCCCAAACAGCAAGCAATGCAGGTGTAGAAGCACGGTGGCTAGGAAAAACTCCCTTCAACCTACTCCCTCTCTGCAGGTGGTTCATCTCTCTCTAGCCCTATTCTGATTGGTCCAGACAAGGCCTACCTGAACTCCAAGGTAGTGTTCCAATGTAGGTCACCTGGGTCTCCTCCACCAAACACATATGAGCTCCTGAAGGACGGCAACCACCTGGTCGCCACGAGCAACGACCTCCAAGACGACCAATCGGCTACGTTCTTCCTGAAGATCTCTGTGACGTCAGAAGGATCGTACCACTGCAGGGTGACGGCAGGTGGGAACATGGGCCTCAGTGGAACAGTCCGCCTGCAAGTAGTGAGTGAGTAGAAGGGTGTGTGTGTGTGTGTGTGTGTGTGTGTGTGTGTGTGTGTGTGTGTGTGTGTGTGTGTGTGTGTGTGTGTGTGTGTGTGTGTGTGTGTGTGTGTGTGTGTGTGTGTGTGTGTGTGTCTGTGTGTGTGTGTGTGTCTGTGTGTGTGTGTGTGTGGTAGAGCTGTTTCAGTGGAATCGATCATTTCACAGCTAAATGCTTTCACCCATCCCCTTCGTCCATCCTCCTCTCCTCCATCCTCCTCTCCTCCATCCTCCTCTCCTCCATCCTCCTCTCTTCCATCCTCCTCTCCTCCATCCTCCTCTCCTCCTCTCCTCTCCTCTCCTCCACCCCACCTCAGTCCCTGTCTCAGGCACTATGGTGACCTCTGACCCTGATCCTCCCATTCTCTACGAGGGGTTGAGGCTCACTCTCACCTGTGATGTCACCAAGGGCTCCCACCTCTCCTACACCTGGTTCTACAACAGACAGGAAGTGACATCATCTCCAACCTCACCTTTGACCCCGCTTCTGCTTTGGCCGGTGGGGAACACGCTGGTGGTGGAGAGGGTCACAGCAAAGCATGCTGGGAATTATTCGTGCATTGCCGGGACCAGGATGCAGACCAACAGCAGGTTCTCCAGCAGCAGAGAGGTCACGGTTAGGGTCAAAGGTACAACTGCAGAGGTTAAAAGTCGAAGGTTAAGTCACAACCACAACCGTACTGGACCTGGGGAATGGCGATCACAGAGACTATTTACACAGAGAACCTATAACATGTCAAACGTTCTGCTCCCATTTAACCCTGTCTCTTCCTTTCCCTTTATCTCCCTCCTTTCTCTCTGCCCTCCTTTCTCTCTGCCCTCCTTTCTCTCTGCCCTCCTTTCTCTCTTCCTTTCCCTTTCTCTCCCTCCTTTCTCTCTGCCCTCCTTTCTCTCTGCCCTCCTTTCTCTCTGCCGTCCTTTCTCTCTGCCCTCCTTTCTCTCTGCCGTCCTTTCTCTCTGCCCTCCTTTCTCTCTGCCCTCCTTTCTCTCTGCCCTCCTTTCTCTCTCTCTCTTCCTTTCCCTTTCTCACCCTCCTTTCTCTCCCCCCTATTTCTGTCCCCCTCTGTCTCTTTCCTTCTTTCTCTCTGCCCTACTATCTCTCTCTCTCTCTCTCTCTCTCTCTCTCTCTCTCTTTATCTCTCTCTCTCCCTCAGCCTATCTCTCCGTACCCCAGATATCCTTCACCATCTCCAAAGAGGGTTCGAGTTTCTGCGGCAATGTGACCTGCATGTCATCAAGGGGAACCCCTCCCGTGACCTTCTACCTCTTCCTTGACGACAAGGAGGTGGGTTCCGACGTGGCAACGGAGTCGCTGGTTGCCTGGTTCCCTGTTGCCATGGTTCCCGGGCGTGACATGGGCACGGTGCGGTGTACAGTGGAGAGTGATGCACAGAGACTGACCAGCAGACCCCTCACTCTGGTAGTGGGTACGGGCTAAACCTATGTGTGTGTGTGTATGTGTGTATTGTAGTATTCTATGTGTTTCCTGCATGTGTTTATGTCATGATAGCTGTATGAGTGTTGACTGTGGCCATCCCTCCCTCGCTCTCCCCCCTCCCATCCCTTCCTCCTTCTCATTCCTCTCTCTCTCTCCCCCTTCCCACCCCTTCCTCCTTCTCATTCCTCTCTCTCTCCCCCCTTCGCATCCCTTCCTCCTTCGCATTCCTCTCTCCCCCCTTCCCATCCCTTCCTCCTTCTCATTCCTCTCTCTCCCCCCTTCCCATCCCTTCCTCCTTCTCATTCCTCTCTCTCTCCCCCCTTCCCATCCCTTCCTCCTTCTCATTCCTCTCTCTCCCCCTTCCCATCCCTTCCTCCTACTCATTCCTCTCTCTCTCCCCCTTCCCATCCCTTCCTCCTTCTCATTCCTCTCTCTCCCCCCTTCCCATCCCTTCCTCCTTCGCATCCCTTCCTCCTTCTCATTCCTCTCTCGCTCCCCCTTCCCATCCCTTCCTCCTTCTCATTCCTCTCTCTCCACCCTTCCCATCCCTTCCTCCTTCCCTCCGCCTCTACCCCTTCCCATCCCTTCCTCCTTCTCATTCCTCCCTCCCTCCGCCTCTTCCCCTTCCTCCTTCGCATCCCTTCCTTCCTCCTTCTCATTCCTCCCTCCCTCCCCCTTCCCATCCCTTCCTCCTTCTCATTCCTCCCTCCCTCCCTCCGCCTCTTCACCTTACTCCTTCGCATCCCTTCCTTCCTCCTTCTCATTCCTCCATCCCTTCCTCCTTCGCATCCCTTCCTCCCCCTTCCCATCCCTTCCTCCTTCTCATTCATCTCTTCCCCTTCCCATCCCTTCCTCCTTCTCATTCATCTCTTCCCCTTCCCATCCCTTCCTCCTTCTCATTCCTCTCTTCCCCTTCCCATCCCTTCCTCCTTCTCATTCCTCTCTTCCCCTTCCCATCCCTTCCTCCTTCTCATTCCTCTCTTCCCCTTCCCATCCCTTCCTCCTTCTCATTCCTCTCTTACCCTTCCCATCCCTTCCTCCTTCTCCTTCCTCTCTCTCCCCCCTTCCCATCCCTTCCTCCTTCTCATTCCTCCCTCCCTCCCCCCTTCCCATCCCTTCCTCCTTCTCCTTCCTCCCTCCCTCCAGTCCCAGTAGGAGGCTCACCAAAGGTGGATGTGGAGTACCTTTACAGGGTTGATTCCAAGATGGCCGCCGCTCGTCTCCAATGCCTCCTGAGCCTCGGGACATTCCCTTTCTTCTCCTGGTCCCTCAACGGCTCCCTCCTCCTTCACCCCTCCGAGGGAGACTCCTCTCACCCCTCTCACGCCCTGGCGGACGGAGGGCGCACCCTATTCCTCACCGAGATCACCCTAGAGGACTCTGGGTATTATCGGTGCAGGGCAAGGGACAGTTATGACGTAACGTCCGCTTGGGTGGAAAGCCAACCTGTCCTTGTGCAGGTCACAGGTGAGTTAGGATGTGTCCCAAATGAGGGAGAATTAGTCACCCATAGGCCATAGTCAAAAGTAGTGCGCCAAATGGGGAATAGGGTTCCATTTGGGAAGCACCCTAAATGATAACAATTTGTTTAACTGTATTAACTTTATGCATGCTAACGAGTCGACAGGTGAGTTAGGTTGAAACTTTACAGGTGAGTTAGGTTGAAACTTTACAGGTGAGTTAGGTTGAAACTTTACAGGTGAGTTGGGTTGAAACTTTACAGGTGAGTTAGGTTGAAACTTTACAGGTGAATTAGGTTGAAACTTTACAGGTGAGTTAGGTTGAAACTTTACAGGGGAGTTGGGTTGAAACTTTACAGGTGAGTTAGGTTGAAACTTTACAGGTAAATTAGGTTGAAACTTTACAGGGGAGTTAGGTTGAAACTTTACAGGTGAATTAGGTTGAAACTTTACAGGTGAGTTAGGTTGAAACTTTACAGGGGAGTTAGGTTGAAACTTTACAGGTGAGTTAGGTTGAAACTTTACAGGTGAGTTGGTTGTGGTGACCTCTCTCTCCCGTCTCATCTCTGTCCATACAGAAGTTGCCACGACAACCATAGAGGTCATGGCCATAGTATTCTGCTGTTTCCTCATGCTGACCCTGGCAGGGGGTGTGGCCTGTGTGATGTGGATGCTCAACCGCCAACGAGGTGGGTGTGTGTTCAGAATATGGTCATTGTTCTTAAATGTGTCACTCTCAGTCTTTCATTCTCTCTCTCTCTCTCTCTCTGTCTCTCTCTCTCTCTCTCTCTCTCTCTCTCTCTCTCTCTCTCTCTCTCTCTCTCTCTCTCTCAGACGTTGTGGCAAGCAGCGAGCAGAGAGCGAGAGCAGCAAAGTGAGTCCTGTATTTATTTTAGTCTATTGTAGGCCTACAGTGTTTTGAAACTATCCAGTTTAATTCAACCCAACTATGATCCCTTCCAAAACCTCCTTGTACTGTCTCAGATTAGTGTCCTTGCCCTTACAAACATCTCTCTCTCTCTTTCTCTCTCTCTTTCTGTCTGTCTCTCTCTCTTTTTTCTGTCTGTCTGCCTGTCTGTCTCTCTCTCTCTCGCTCTCTGTCTCTTTAATGTCTCCCCCTTCAGTGAAAGACGATTCAGCGAACATTTCTGCATCATTCCAGATCCACTTCCTCTGTCTGACATCACTACCAGGTCAGGGGTCAAGCAAGTGGACACTTCCTGTGTTGACAGTGACGTTGAGAATCAGGTAGAGTTGATGACGCATTTAAAACAACTGAGAGCTAGGAAATCAGAACTCTGAAATCTCTGACTTCCGACTTCATTGCATTCAAAACAACTGGGAGCTCGGAACTCAGAACTCTGAAATCTCCGACTTCATTATATTTAAAACAACTGAGAGCTCGGAACTCAGAACTCTGAAATCTCCGACTTCATTACATTTAAAACAACTGAGAGCTCGGGAACTCAGAACTCTGAAATCTCCGACTTCCGACTTCATTACATTCAAAACAACTGGGAGCTCGGAACTCAGAACTCTGAAATCTCCGACTTCGTTACATTCAAAACAACCGGGAACCCGGAAGAAAACGAGCTCTATTTGAAAAGTATATTTGAAAGGTCATCCAACACCAAATTCCATCTCGGGAACTCTGGCCTCTTTCTTGTGCTCCGACTTTCCGACCTGAAGATAACTGACGTCATGATTTGACCTCATATTTTTCAGGGTTCCCAGTTGTTTTGAATGCAGCAATAGTACAGCCAATATACTACTGATATTAGGTGCATGATTTTGAATCTAGACTCCAGAATAATCCAGTGCAGAACAAAGACACTGACAAATGTCCATAAAGTATATCACTTTTTTGTGTATATAACTGTTCTTTCTCTTTTCAGACCCTTGAGATCACAATATAACCGACGTGATGAAATAAAACCCAACCTAAGACCGACGAGTTCCTCACAAAATAATCCTTCAATGTCATTTTATCCAACAAACTATTATAACATTTTTTTCAAACACTTCATCCCATTTTTCAGATTGAAGTGTTATATTTTCAAAACTCTCACAACAAAACTCAAAACTCCTATTGATTGCAGTACTCGCGGGGGTAATACACTCGACCACTGCTACTCTAACTTCCGTGATCCATACAAAGCCGTTCCCCGCCACCCCTTCGGCAAATCCGACCACGGCGCCATCTTGCTCCTACCGTCTTATAGGTAGAAACTCAAACAGGATGTACCAGTGACTAGAACCATTCAACGCTGGTCTGACCAATCGGAATCCATTCTTCAAGATTGTTTGATCACGCAGACTGGGATGTGTTCCGGTCAGCCTCAGAGAACAACATCGATCTATACGCTGACTCTGTGAGTGAGTTTATAAGGAAGTGCATTGGAGATGTTGTACCCACTGTGCCTATTAAAACCTTCCCTAACCAGAAACCGTGGATGGATAGCGGCATTCGTGCAAAACTGAAAGCGCGAACCACCACATTTAACCACAGAAAGAGGTCTGGGAATAAGACTGAATATGAAGAATGTAGTTATTCCCTCCGCAAGGCAATCAAACGAGCGAAATGCCGGTACAGGGACGAAGATGAGTTGCAATTCAACGGCTCAGACATAAGACGTGTGTGGCAGGGCCTACAGGAAATCAAGGACTACAAAAAGAAAACCAGCTCTGTCACGGACACCGACGTCATTCTTCCAGACAAACTAAACACCTTCTTTGCCCGCTTTGAGGATATACAGTGCCAACGTTGAAGCCCGCTATCAAGGACTGAGCCCGCCCTTTCCTTCTCGGTGGCCGACGTGAGTAAAACATTTAAACGTGTTAACCCTGTTGGCCCAGACGGCATCCTTAGCCACGTCCTCAGAGCATGTGTCCTCAGAGCATGTGTCCTCAGAGCATGTGTCCTCAGAGCATGTGTCCTCAGGGCACGTGTCCTCAGAGCACATGTCCTCAGAGCATGTGTCCTCAGAGCATGTGTCCTCAGAGCATGTGTCCTCAGAGCATGTGTCCTCAGAGCATGTGTCCTCAGGGCACGTGTCCTCAGAGCACGTGTCCTCAGAGCACGTGTCCTCAGAGCATATGTCCTCAGAGCATGTGTCCTCAGAGCATGTGTCCTCAGAGCATGTGTCCTCAGGGCACGTGTCCTCAGAGCATGTGTCCTCAGAGCATGTGTCCTCAGAGCATGTGTCCTCAGAGCATGTGTCCTCAGAGCATGTATCCTCAGGGCACGTGTCCTCAGAGCATGTGTCCTCAGAGCATGTGTCCTCAGAGCATGTGTCCTCAGAGCATGTGTCCTCAGAGCACGTGTCCTCAGAGCACGTGTCCTCAGAGCACGTGTCCTCAGAGCACGTGTCCTCAGAGCATGCGCAGACTAGCTGGCTGGTGTGTTTACTGACATATTCAATTGCTCCCTGTCCCAGTCTGCTGTCCCCACATGCTTCAAGATGGCCACCATTGTTCCTGTGCCCAAGAAGGCAAAGATAACTGAACTAAATGACTACTGCTCCGTAGCACTTACTTCTGTCATCATGACGTGCTGAGAGACTAGTCAAGGATCATATCACCTCCACCTTACCTGTCACCCTAGACCCAATTCAGTTTGCATACCACCCCAATAGGTCCACAGACGATGCAATCGCCATCACACTGCACACTGCCCTGTCCCATCTGAACAAGAGGAACACCTATGTAAGAATGCTGTTCATTGACTACAGCTCAGCATTCAACACCATAGAACCATTCAAGCTCATCATCTCTGCCGCTCGGCTATCGCTCATCCACATATTTATATGTGCATATTCTCATTCAACCCTTTTTTGTATTAGGTAGTTGTTTGGGAATTGTTAGATTACTTGTTAGATATTACTGCACAAGCATTTCGCATTAACATCTGCTAACCATGTGTATGTGACCAATAAAATTGGATTTGATTTATACAGTACATGTGTCAGTCTTACAGTTTCATTCTCCTTGTACAGTACATGTGTCAGTCTTACAGTTTCATTCTCCTTGTACAGTACATATGTCAGTCTTACAGTTTCATTATCCTTGTACAGTACATATGTCAGTTTTACAGTTTCATTATCCTTGTACAGTACATATGTCAGTCTTAATGTTTCATTATCCTTGTAGTACATATGTCAGTCTTAATGTTCATTATCCTTGTACAGTACATGTGTCAGTCTTACAGTTTCATTATCCTTGTACAGTACATGTGTCAGTCTTACAGTTTCATTATCCTTGTACAGTACATATGTCAGTCTTAATGTTTCATTCTCCTTGTACAGTACATATGTACAACACAGGTATAAATATATTGTAATGTACAACACAGGTATATATTGTAATGTACAACCCAGGTATATATTGTAATGTACAACCAGGTATATATTGTAATGTACAACCCAGGTATAAATATATTGTAATGTACAACCCAGGTATATATTGTAATGTACAACCCAGGTATTTCAGCAGTGCATTGTACAGCACAGTGTAATTCCGAATGGAAGCACTTTCAGTGACTCTCCCACGTTGTCCAATTGAAGCACCCTGTATTTACAGACACATACATATAGTATTTGATTTAAATTCCAACATAAATTGATGTGAATTGATACATTTATGTACATTCATTTTACAGTGTTCAGCAGTTGAAACTATATAGGTAAGCTAAGCACGTCTCCATTTTGGTTCAGCAGTTATAAAACTATATAGGTAAGCTAAGCACGTCTCCATTTTGGTTCAGTAGTTATAAAACTATTTAGGTAAGCTAAGCACTTCTCCATTTTGGTTCAGTAGTTATGAAACTATACAGGTAAGCTAAGCACTTCTCCATTTTGGTTCAGCAGTTATGAAACTATATAGGTAAGCTAAGCACTACTCCATTTTGGTTCAGTAGTTATAAAACTATATAGGTAAGCTAAGCACGTCTCCATTTTGGTTCAGTAGTTATAAAACTATATAGGTAAGCTAAGCACGTCTCCATTTTGGTTCAGCAGTTATGAAACTATATAGGTAAGCTAAGCACGTCTCCATTTTGGTTCAGTAGTTATAAACTATATAGGTAAGCTAAGCACTACTCCATTTTGGTTCAGTAGTTATGAAACTACATAGGTAAGCTAAGCACGTCTCCATTTTGGTTCAGTAGTTATGAACTACATAGGTAAGCTAAGCACTACTCCATTTTGGTTCAGTAGTTATGAAACTATGTAGGTAAGCTAAGCACGTCTCCATTTTGTTCAGCAGTTATTGAAAACTATATAGGTAAGGCCTAAGCACTACTCCATTTTGGTTCAGTAGTTATAAAACTATATAGGTAAGCTAAGCACGTCTCCATTTTGGTTCAGTTAGTTATGAAACTATATAGGTAAGCTAAGCACGTTCTCCATTTTGGTTCAGCAGTTATAAAACTATATAGGTAAGCTAAGCACGTCTCCATTTTGGTTCAGCAGTTATGAAAACTATACAGGTAAGCTAAGCACTACTCCATTTTGGTTCAGCAGTTATGAAACTATATAGGTAAGCTAAGCACTACTCCATTTTGGTTCAGTAGTTATAAAACTATATAGGTAAGCTAGCACGTCTCCATTTTGGTTCAGCAGTTATGAAACTATATAGTAAGCTAAGCACGTCTCCATTTTGGTTCAGTAGTTATGAAACTATATTAGGTAAGCTAAGCACGTCTCCATTTTGGTTTCAGCAGTTATAAAACTATGTAGGTAAGCTAAGCACTACTCCATTTTGGGTTCAGTAGTTATGAACTATATAGGTAAGCTAAGCACGTCTCCATTTTGGTTCAGCAGTTATAAAACTATATAGGTAAGCTTAAGCACTTACTCCATTTTGGTTCAGTAGTTATGAAACTATACAGGTAAGCTAAGCACGTCTCCATTTTGGTTCAGTAGTTATGAAACTATACAGGTAAGCTAAGCACTACTCCATTTTGGTTCAGTAGTTATGAAACTATATAGGTAAGCTAAGCACGTCTCCATTTTGGTTCAGCAGTTATGAAACTATATAGGTAAGCTAAGCACTTCTCCATTTTGGTTCAGTAGTTATGAAACTATATAGGTAAGCTAAGCACGTCTCCATTTTGGTTCAGCAGTTATGAAACTATATAGGTAAGCTAAGCACGTCTCCATTTTGGTTCAGCAGTATGAAACTATATAGGTAAGCTAAGCACGTCTCCATTTTGGTTCAGTAGTTATGAAACTATATAGGTAAGCTAAGCACTACTCCATTTTGGTTCAGTAGTTATGAAACTATATAGGTAAGCTAAGCACTACTCCATTTTGGTTCAGCAGTTATGAAACTATATAGGTAAGCTAAGCACTACTCCATTTGGTTCAGCAGTTATGAAACTATGTAGGTAAGCTAAGCACTACTCCATTTTGGTTCAGCAGTTATGAAACTATATAGGTAAGCTAAGCACTACTCCATTTTGGTTCAGTAGTTATGAAACTATATAGGTAAGCTAAGCACTACTCCATTTTGGTTCAGCAGTTATGAAACTATATAGGTAAGCTAAGCACTACTCCATTTTGGTTCAGTAGTTATAAAACTATATAGGTAAGCTAAGCACTACTCCATTTTGGTTCAGCAGTTATAAAACTATATAGGTAAGCTAAGCACTACTTCCATTTTGGTTCAGTAGTTATAAACTATATAGGTAAGCTAAGCACTACTCCCATTTTTAGGTTTCAGCAGTTATGAAACTATATAGGTAAGCTAAGCACTACTCCCATTTTGGTTCAGTAGTTATAAAACTATGTAGGTAAGCTAAGCACTACTCCATTTTGGTTCAGCAGTTATAAAACTATATAGGTAAGCTAAGCACTACTCCATTTTGGTTCAGTAGTTATCCGTTTTGAGCTGTTTGATTAAGCGATAGACAAATGTATTGTTGACAAGTGACAAGAAAATCATATCAAAAGTAAAGTGAATATTGCATTTTGAAAGGCAGATACTGGAATACTTGAATATGTGTGCAAATTGAAAGAGTGATTTGGTGCAGTGAACACGTGACTGTGAATTTGTTGTAGTACTCAGTCAGAGTTTGACCACGTGACGTTTTGATGATCTGTTTAGAGTCTAAGAGTTGTGAAGATGCACCACATACTTGTGAAATGCACCACATACTTGTGAAAATGCACCACATACTTGTGAAGATGCACCACATACTTGTGAAGATGCACCAAAGTGAAGAAATGAAGACTGTAAATTGTCTTTTCGAATGTTTTTATGACTTTTAATGGAGGAATTTGTTGTCAATACTGAAAACAATACAAAATGTAATGCTACATCTCATGTGTTAATAAAGACATGTGAAGCATGTTGTGTTTTTGTGGAACTGCTGTTGGAGAGAGGGGGTATAAGGAGGAGGGCACGGTGTATAGTACTATCAGTTCTGGTTGGAGAGAGGGGGTATAAGGGAGGGGCACGGTGTATAGTACTATCAGTTCTGTGCACGTGGTGTGTGTGTCTGGGTGGTGGGTGTGTGTCTTGGTGTGTGTGTGTGCGTCTGGTGTGTGTGGTGTGTGTGTGTGTGTGTGTGTGTGTGTGATGTGTGTGGTGTGTGTGTGTGTGTGTGTGTGTGTGTGTGGTGTGTGTGTGTGGTGTGTGTGTGTGTGTGGTGTGTGTCTGGTTGTGGTCTGGTGTGTGTGGTGTGTCTGTGTGTGTGTGTGTGTGTGTGTGGTGTGTGTGTGTGTGGTGTGTGTGTGTGTGTGTGTGTGTGTGTGGGTGTGTGTGTGTGTGTGTGTGTGTGTGTGGTGTGTGTGTGTGTGTGTGTCTCTGCTGGGTGTGTATGGAGTGTGTGTCTGGTGTGTGTAGTGGGGCGTGTAGGTTACTAGGTCCTAACCTTTCTTTCTGTTATTTTTATCGGCCCCCACATTCTGCTCTCTCTCGCTCTATCTCTCTGTCTCCACCATTCATTCACTCTCACCACCCTCCATAACCACTAACCCCTCCAACCACTAACTGCAGTACACACACACACAACAAATGTAAACACATTCAAACCTTTACACACACACGGATGCAAGTCCATATCTGCTTCTTCAGTCAAAAACAAACTTCCAGTCAAATTGGGTTTTGTGGATACGGAGGAAGGAGAGAAGATGACTACGCTCAGAACAACAGTAGTAGTTTTACTGGGTGAGTCCTGCGCGGTACTTATGGCTTTCAGATGATTCTTTTATAGAACACCAACAGTCTTCTTTTTCTTCTTCTCTGAAGGTTTCTACACCTTCTGCCAGGAGACAAGTAAGTTTTGTGCCAATTCATAGTTGTGCGTGTGCGTGTGTGTGTGTATGTTTCTGAGTGTGTCTGACTGTGTTGTGTACCCCCTGTTCCCCCCGTCCCAGGAGCCTCAGTCCAAGGAGCCTCAGTCCCAGGAGCCTCAGTCCCAGGAGCCTCAGTCCTAGGCAGACCGTTGCTGTACGGCCCCTCAACAGCCCTAGAGAAGACTGTAGAAGAATTCCAGTGTGAAGTTCTGCGTTACCCTAAAGACGAGTCCATCCTCTACCAGCTATTCAGGTGGGTGTTGCTGTATTGTAGGGAATTCAGGGGTAGCCCTGACCGAGACTCAAACAACTGTCAACCCAAAACCTTAGTTGTTACGCCAAAAGATCCTTTTCCGAACCTCTTGACCAGCTTGCTAAGTGTTTGGTTAAGATTGCTACAATATATACCTCAAGACCCTAAGTACTGTAGATCTGAAAGGAGGTGTTGTCAATATGAATGTATCAGTAGGCAAGTAGGCTAATCAATCCAATGCAGTGCCTAGGGGGTAGGGTTCTAGGGGTAAATTGAAACTCACATGAGTCAAGACCTTAAAGAAGCACAATGCAGAAATCGCTCCGCCATTTCCTGGTTGTTAAAATTCGAATAGTTTGCCTAATTTCAGTTTATGTGACAAAACCAGCATGTATAGTGTAGAGAATCATTGTAGCCTAAACCGCGGTGAAGGATCTTTTCCATAACCAGTATAGTATTTTCAGCTGTTGGAAGTTGGTGTACAAAACTGAAAGTAAAAGATGCATAAACAAAACTTACGAACGGGAAGCATAGAAATAGCACACATAGAAGAGAGATCTACCGCTTCTGAGACAGGCTTTTAATGAGGATTACAGATCTATAACTCACATTTCTATGTGCATTGGTTGGGTCACGCCTCAAAAAGTTACATATTGCAGCTTTAAGTTTCTACAGAGCAATGTCAATAGAATGCCATGTAAACAACACAATAAAAATATACATTTACCACTGTTACAGTGCCTTGCGAAAGTATTCGGCCCCCTTGAACTTTGCGACCTTTTGCCACATTTCAGGCTCAAACATAAAGATATAAAACTGTATTTTTTTGTGAAGAATCAACAACAAGTGGGACACAATCATGAAGTGGAACGACATTTATTGGATATTTCAAACTTTTTAACAAATCAAAAACGGAAAAATTGGGCATGCAAATTTTTTTTCATGTATCCAATCCATTACTTATCTGTCCTCAGGGAAGGTGACCGGTCCAAGGCCTTAGGCTTCTACAGTGCTCTGTCTGGTGAGATGGCCAATTTCCTCTGTACATCACTGCTTCCTATGAGGGCTACATGGTGTGTGTAGCCAGCGTCCAGAACAACACAGTAATACCACCCCCGTCAGTCCAAACATCACCTCAGAGTAGTCGGTGTCGTGTCGTAGACCCTGTATTAACACTTCTGTTTTGTCTGGAAGAATGGCGCCAGAGGGGATGGCCGCCATTTTACGGGCTCCTAACCAGTTGTGTGTTTTTCGCATTGTTTGTAACTTATTTTGTACATAATGTTGATGCTACTGTCTCTTATGACCAAAATAGCTTCTGGATATAAGAACAGTGATTATAAGAACAGTGACCTCAAACTGGACAAAGATTATTTTCTCTAATGAGTCTGAAAGCGAAAGATATAATGTTCTCCCAGACAAGGCTCAAATCCCCTTCATTCGCAGGGAAGAAAATAAGGAAATACAGGGGGCGGAGATCAGGGTCCGATCAGAGAATTTGTCGGTGACCCGCCTCTACCATCTGTTCTATTAGCCAACGTGCAATCACTGGAGTATAAACTGGAAAAGCTCCGTTGAGACTATCCTTCCAATGAGACATTAAAACATGTTTCACTAAGAATGACGACACGGATAATATACAGTTGTCTTGGTTTTTCGTGCATCGGCAGGACAGAACAGCTACGTCTGGTAAGACGAGGGGTGGGGGTGTGTGTCTATTTGTCAATAACAGCTGGGGCGCGATGTCTAATATTAAGGTAACCTCACTGTATTGCTGGAGTAGAGTACCTCATGAACACTGTAGACCACACCATCTACAAGAGAGGTTTCAGCTATATTTTTAGCGTAGACGTCTATTTACCACCACAAACTGAGCTGGCACTAAGACGCCACTCAGCGAGCTGTATAAG
>NW_022265029.1:5000-15000 GCF_002021735.2 Oncorhynchus kisutch | reverse complement strand
TTATGGGATGCTGAACACACGGTCCAATACTATTCTCAGGTCTGAAGGATCCTGATCGTAGCAACAGTATTATGGGATGTTGAACACACTGTCCAATACTAATCTCAGGTCTGAAGGAGCCTGATCGTACTGTAGCAACAATATTATGGGATGCTGAACACACGGTCCAATACTATTCTCAGGTCTGAAGGATCCTGATCGTAGCAACAGTATTATGGGATGTTGAACACACTGTCCAATACTAATCTCAGGTCTGAAGGAGCATGATCGTAGCAACAGTATTATGGGATGTTGAACACACGGTCCAATACTGATCTCAGGTCTGATATCTGGTTGTGTACATGCCAGAAGGAGTTAGATGGTTAAATGTAGTGGGCGACTAGTTTGTTAGTCTGAGCTGTATAAATGAGCAATGTCCTTAAACAACATCATGCATCAACTTCCACATCTCCATGTTGGATCTCATAGCAAAGGGTCTGAATACGTATGGAAATAATGAATTTGTGTTTAAAAAAAATATTTTATACATTTGCAAAAATGTGTAAAAACCTGTTTTCTCTGTCATTATGGGGTATTGTGTATAGATCGATGAGGATTCCTTTTTGTTTTTATCCGTTTTAGACTAAGGCTGTAACGTAGCAAAATGTGGGGAAAGTCAAGGGGTCTGAATACTTTCTGAATACACCGTGTATATTAACGCATTAACTGCAAAGACCTGAAGTTAGACCATTAGGAACCTAACTAAATAATACTGAATCTCAACTGATATAACCTCGTCCCCAGGCTTAATTAATAAGAGCCGGCTGGTGGACGAGATTACAACCTGCCATGGTATTGGTGAGTAGATGTTTACAACAGAAGAAGATGCTGCTACACAATGGAAGGTTTGTGTTTCCTCCACCGTAAGGGAGACATCACACAATACTCACACAATGGAAGGTTTGTGTTTCCTCCACCGTAAGGGAGACATCACACAATACTCACACAATGGAAGGTTTGTGTTTCCTCCACCGTAAGGGAGACATCACACAATACTCACACAATGGAAGGTTTGTGTTTCCTCCACCGTAAGGGAGACATCACACAATACTCACACAATGGAAGGTTTGTGTTTCCTCCACCGTAAGGGAGACATCACACAATACTCACACAATGGAAGGTTTGTGTTTCCTCCACCGTAAGGGAGACATCACACAATACTCACACAATGGAAGGTTTGTGTTTCCTCCACCGTAAGGGAGACATCACACAATACTCACACAATGGAAGGTTTGTGTTCCCTCCACCGTAAGGGAGACATCACACAATACTCACACAATGGAAGGTTTGTGTTCCCTCCACCGTAAGGGAGACATCACACAATACTCACACAATGGAAGGTTTGTGTTTCCTCCACCGTAAGGGAGACATCACACAATACTCACACAATGGAAGGTTTGTGTTTCCTCCACCGTAAGGGAGACATCACACAATACTCACACAATGGAAGGTTTGTGTTCCCTCCACCGTAAGGGAGACATCACACAATACTCACACAATGGAAGGTTTGTGTTCCCTCCACCGTAAGGGAGACATCACACAATACTCACACAATGGAAGATTTGTGTTTCCTCCACCGTAAGGGAGACATCACACAATACTCACACAATGGAAGGTTTGTGTTTCCTCCACCGTAAGGGAGACATCACACAATACTCACACAATGGAAGGTTTGTGTTTCCTCCACCGTAAGGGAGACATCACACAATACTCACACAATGGAAGGTTTGTGTTTCCTCCACCGTAAGGGAGACATCACACAATACTCACACAATGGAAGGTTTGTGTTTCCTCCACCGTAAGGGAGACATCACACAATACTCACACAATGGAAGGTTTGTGTTCCCTCCACCGTAAGGGAGACATCACACAATACTCACACAATGGAAGGTTTGTGTTTCCTCCACCGTAAGGGAGACATCACACAATACTCACACAATGGAAGGTTTGTGTTCCCTCCACCGTAAGGGAGACATCACACAATACTCACACAATGGAAGGTTTGTGTTTCCTCCACCGTAAGGGAGACATCACACAATACTCACACAATGGAAGGTTTGTGTTTCCTCCACCGTAAGGGAGACATCACACAATACTCACACAATGGAAGGTTTGTGTTCCCTCCACCGTAAGGGAGACATCACACAATACTCACACAATGGAAGGTTTGTGTTTCCTCCACCGTAAGGGAGACATCACACAATACTCACACAATGGAAGGTTTGTGTTTCCTCCACCGTAAGGGAGACATCACACAATACTCACACAATGGAAGGTTTGTGTTCCCTCCACCGTAAGGGAGACATCACACAATACTCACACAATGGAAGTTTTGTGTTTCCTCCACCGTAAGGGAGACATCACACAATACTCACACAATGGAAGGTTTGTGTTCCCTCCACCGTAAGGGAGACATCACACAATACTCACACAATGGAAGGTTTGTGTTCCCTCCACCGTAAGGGAGACATCACACAATACTCACACAATGGAAGGTTTGTGTTTCCTCCACCGTAAGGGAGACATCACACAATACTCACACAATGGAAGGTTTGTGTTTCCTCCACCGTAAGGGAGACATCACACAATACTCACACAATGGAAGGTTTGTGTTTCCTCCACCGTAAGGGAGACATCACACAATACTCACACAATGGAAGGTTTGTGTTTCCTCCACCGTAAGGGAGACATCACACAATACTCACACAATGGAAGGTTTGTGTTTCCTCCACCGTAAGGGAGACATCACACAATACTCACACAATGGAAGGTTTGTGTTCCCTCCACCGTAAGGGAGACATCACACAATACTCACACAATGGAAGGTTTGTGTTTCCTCCACCGTAAGGGAGACATCACACAATACTCACACAATGGAAGGTTTGTGTTCCCTCCACCGTAAGGGAGACATCACACAATACTCACACAATGGAAGGTTTGTGTTTCCTCCACCGTAAGGGAGACATCACACAATACTCACACAATGGAAGGTTTGTGTTTCCTCCACCGTAAGGGAGACATCACACAATACTCACACAATGGAAGGTTTGTGTTCCCTCCACCGTAAGGGAGACATCACACAATACTCACACAATGGAAGGTTTGTGTTCCTCCACCGTAAGGGAGACATCACACAATACTCACACAATGGAAGGTTTGTGTTTCCTCCACCGTAAGGGAGACATCACACAATACTCACACAATGGAAGGTTTGTGTTCCCTCCACCGTAAGGGAGACATCACACAATACTCACACAATGGAAGGTTTGTGTTTCCTCCACCGTAAGGGAGACATCACACAATACTCACACAATGGAAGGTTTGTGTTCCCTCCACCGTAAGGGAGACATCACACAATACTCACACAATGGAAGGTTTGTGTTCCCTCCACCGTAAGGGAGACATCACACAATACTCACACAATGGAAGGTTTGTGTTTCCTCCACCGTAAGGGAGACATCACACAATACTCACACAATGGAAGGTTTGTGTTTCCTCCACCGTAAGGGAGACATCACACAATACTCACACAATGGAAGGTTTGTGTTCCCTCCACCGTAAGGGAGACATCACACAATACTCACACAATGGAAGGTTTGTGTTTCCTCCACCGTAAGGGAGACATCACACAATACTCACACAATGGAAGGTTTGTGTTTCCTCCACCGTAAGGGAGACATCACACAATACTCACACAATGGAAGGTTTGTGTTTCCTCCACCGTAAGGGAGACATCACACAATACTCACACAATGGAAGGTTTGTGTTTCCTCCACCGTAAGGGAGACATCACACAATACTCACACAATGGAAGGTTTGTGTTTCCTCCACCGTAAGGGAGACATCACACAATACTCACACAATGGAAGGTTTGTGTTTCCTCCACCGTAAGGGAGACATCACACAATACTCACACAATGGAAGGTTTGTGTTTCCTCCACCGTAAGGGAGACATCACACAATACTCACACAATGGAAGGTTTGTGTTCCCTCCACCGTAAGGGAGACATCACACAATACTCACACAATGGAAGGTTTGTGTTTCCTCCACCGTAAGGGAGACATCACACAATACTCACACAATGGAAGGTTTGTGTTCCCTCCACCGTAAGGGAGACATCACACAATACTCACACAATGGAAGGTTTGTGTTCCCTCCACCGTAAGGGAGACATCACACAATACTCACACAATGGAAGGTTTGTGTTTCCTCCACCGTAAGGGAGACATCACACAATACTCACACAATGGAAGGTTTGTGTTTCCTCCACCGTAAGGGAGACATCACACAATACTCACACAATGGAAGGTTTGTGTTTCCTCCACCGTAAGGGAGACATCACACAATACTCACACAATGGAAGGTTTGTGTTTCCTCCACCGTAAGGGAGACATCACACAATACTCACACAATGGAAGGTTTGTGTTTCCTCCACCGTAAGGGAGACATCACACAATACTCACACAATGGAAGGTTTGTGTTCCCTCCACCGTAAGGGAGACATCACACAATACTCACACAATGGAAGGTTTGTGTTTCCTCCACCGTAAGGGAGACATCACACAATACTCACACAATGGAAGGTTTGTGTTCCCTCCACCGTAAGGGAGACATCACACAATACTCACACAATGGAAGGTTTGTGTTCCCTCCACCGTAAGGGAGACATCACACAATACTCACACAATGGAAGGTTTGTGTTCCCTCCACCGTAAGGGAGACATCACACAATACTCACACAATGGAAGGTTTGTGTTTCCTCCACTGTAAGGGAGACATCACACAATACTCACACAATGGAAGGTTTGTGTTTCCTCCACCGTAAGGGAGACATCACACAATACTCACACAATGGAAGGTTTGTGTTTCCTCCACCGTAAGGGAGACATCACACAATACTCACACAATGGAAGGTTTGTGTTCCCTCCACCGTAAGGGAGACATCACACAATACTCACACAATGGAAGGTTTGTGTTTCCTCCACCGTAAGGGAGACATCACACAATACTCACACAATGGAAGGTTTGTGTTTCCTCCACCGTAAGGGAGACATCACACAATACTCACACAATGGAAGGTTTGTGTTCCCTCCACCGTAAGGGAGACATCACACAATACTCACACAATGGAAGGTTTGTGTTTCCTCCACCGTAAGGGAGACATCACACAATACTCACACAATGGAAGGTTTGTGTTCCCTCCACCGTAAGGGAGACATCACACAATACTCACACAATGGAAGGTTTGTGTTCCCTCCACCGTAAGGGAGACATCACACAATACTCACACAATGGAAGGTTTGTGTTTCCTCCACCGTAAGGGAGACATCACACAATACTCACACAATGGAAGGTTTGTGTTTCCTCCACCGTAAGGGAGACATCACACAATACTCACACAATGGAAGGTTTGTGTTTCCTCCACCGTAAGGGAGACATCACACAATACTCACACAATGGAAGGTTTGTGTTCCCTCCACCGTAAGGGAGACATCACACAATACTCACACAATGGAAGGTTTGTGTTTCCTCCACCGTAAGGGAGACATCACACAATACTCACACAATGGAAGGTTTGTGTTTCCTCCACCGTAAGGGAGACATCACACAATACTCACACAATGGAAGGTTTGTGTTTTCCTCCACCGTAAGGGAGACATCACACAATACTCACACAATGGAAGGTTTGTGTTTCCTCCACCGTAAGGGAGACATCACACAATACTCACACAATGGAAGGTTTGTGTTCCCTCCACCGTAAGGGAGACATCACACAATACTCACACAATGGAAGGTTTGTGTTTCCTCCACCGTAAGGGAGACATCACACAATACTCACACAATGGAAGGTTTGTGTTCCCTCCACCGTAAGGGAGACATCACACAATACTCACACAATGGAAGGTTTGTGTTCCCTCCACCGTAAGGGAGACATCACACAATACTCACACAATGGAAGGTTTGTGTTCCCTCCACCGTAAGGGAGACATCACACAATACTCACACAATGGAAGGTTTGTGTTTCCTCCACTGTAAGGGAGACATCACACAATACTCACACAATGGAAGGTTTGTGTTTCCTCCACCGTAAGGGAGACATCACACAATACTCACACAATGGAAGGTTTGTGTTTCCTCCACCGTAAGGGAGACATCACACAATACTCACACAATGGAAGGTTTGTGTTCCCTCCACCGTAAGGGAGACATCACACAATACTCACACAATGGAAGGTTTGTGTTTCCTCCACCGTAAGGGAGACATCACACAATACTCACACAATGGAAGGTTTGTGTTTCCTCCACCGTAAGGGAGACATCACACAATACTCACACAATGGAAGGTTTGTGTTCCCTCCACCGTAAGGGAGACATCACACAATACTCACACAATGGAAGGTTTGTGTTTCCTCCACCGTAAGGGAGACATCACACAATACTCACACAATGGAAGGTTTGTGTTCCCTCCACCGTAAGGGAGACATCACACAATACTCACACAATGGAAGGTTTGTGTTCCCTCCACCGTAAGGGAGACATCACACAATACTCACACAATGGAAGGTTTGTGTTTCCTCCACCGTAAGGGAGACATCACACAATACTCACACAATGGAAGGTTTGTGTTTCCTCCACCGTAAGGGAGACATCACACAATACTCACACAATGGAAGGTTTGTGTTTCCTCCACCGTAAGGGAGACATCACACAATACTCACACAATGGAAGGTTTGTGTTCCCTCCACCGTAAGGGAGACATCACACAATACTCACACAATGGAAGGTTTGTGTTTCCTCCACCGTAAGGGAGACATCACACAATACTCACACAATGGAAGGTTTGTGTTTCCTCCACCGTAAGGGAGACATCACACAATACTCACACAATGGAAGGTTTGTGTTCCCTCCACCGTAAGGGAGACATCACACAATACTCACACAATGGAAGGTTTGTGTTTCCTCCACCGTAAGGGAGACATCACACAATACTCACACAATGGAAGGTTTGTGTTTCCTCCACCGTAAGGGAGACATCACACAATACTCACACAATGGAAGGTTTGTGTTCCCTCCACCGTAAGGGAGACATCACACAATACTCACACAATGGAAGGTTTGTGTTTCCTCCACCGTAAGGGAGACATCACACAATACTCACACAATGGAAGGTTTGTGTTTCCTCCACCGTAAGGGAGACATCACACAATACTCACACAATGGAAGGTTTGTGTTTCCTCCACCGTAAGGGAGACATCACACAATACTCACACAATGGAAGGTTTGTGTTTCCTCCACCGTAAGGGAGACATCACACAATACTCACACAATGGAAGGTTTGTGTTTCCTCCACCGTAAGGGAGACATCACACAATACTCACACAATGGAAGGTTTGTGTTCCCTCCACCGTAAGGGAGACATCACACAATACTCACACAATGGAAGGTTTGTGTTCCCTCCACCGTAAGGGAGACATCACACAATACTCACACAATGGAAGGTTGGTGTTTCCTCCACCGTAAGGGAGACATCACACAATACTCACACAATGGAAGGTTTGTGTTCCCTCCACCGTAAGGGAGACATCACACAATACTCACACAATGGAAGGTTTGTGTTCCCTCCACCGTAAGGGAGACATCACACAATACTCACACAATGGAAGGTTTGTGTTCCCTCCACCGTAAGGGAGACATCACACAATACTCACACAATGGAAGGTTTGTGTTTCCTCCACCGTAAGGGAGACATCACACAATACTCACACAATGGAAGGTTTGTGTTTCCTCCACCGTAAGGGAGACATCACACAATACTCACACAATGGAAGGTTTGTGTTTCCTCCACCGTAAGGGAGACATCACACAATACTCACACAATGGAAGGTTTGTGTTTCCTCCACCGTAAGGGAGACATCACACAATACTCACACAATGGAAGGTTTGTGTTCCCTCCACCGTAAGGGAGACATCACACAATACTCACACAATGGAAGGTTTGTGTTTCCTCCACCGTAAGGGAGACATCACACAATACTCACACAATGGAAGGTTTGTGTTTCCTCCACCGTAAGGGAGACATCACACAATACTCACACAATGGAAGGTTTGTGTTTCCTCCACCGTAAGGGAGACATCACACAATACTCACACAATGGAAGGTTTGTGTTTCCTCCACCGTAAGGGAGACATCACACAATACTCACACAATGGAAGGTTTGTGTTTCCTCCACCGTAAGGGAGACATCACACAATACTCACACAATGGAAGGTTTGTGTTCCCTCCACCGTAAGGGAGACATCACACAATGGAAGGTTTGTGTTTCCTCCACCGTAAGGGAGACATCACACAATACTCACACAATGGAAGGTTTGTGTTTCCTCCACCGTAAGGGAGACATCACACAATACTCACACAATGGAAGGTTTGTGTTTCCTCCACCGTAAGGGAGACATCACACAATACTCACACAATGGAAGGTTTGTGTTTCCTCCACCGTAAGGGAGACATCACACAATACTCACACAATGGAAGGTTTGTGTTCCCTCCACCATAAGGGAGACATCACACAATACTCACACAATGGAAGGTTTGTGTTTCCTCCACCGTAAGGGAGACATCACACAATACTCACACAATGGAAGGTTTGTGTTTCCTCCACCGTAAGGGAGACTTCACACAATACTCACACAATGGAAGGTTTGTGTTTCCTCCACCGTAAGGGAGACATCACACAATACTCACACAATGGAAGGTTTGTGTTCCCTCCACCGTAAGGGAGACATCACACAATACTCACACAATGGAAGGTTTGTGTTTCCTCCACCGTAAGGGAGACATCACACAATACTCACACAATGGAAGGTTTGTGTTTCCTCCACCGTAAGGGAGACATCACACAATACTCACACAATGGAAGGTTTGTGTTTCCTCCACCGTAAGGGAGACATCACACAATACTCACACAATGGAAGGTTTGTGTTTCCTCCACCGTAAGGGAGACATCACACAATACTCACACAATGGAAGGTTTGTGTTTCCTCCACCGTAAGGGAGACATCACACAATACTCACACAATGGAAGGTTTGTGTTTCCTCCACCGTAAGGGAGACATCACACAATACTCACACAATGGAAGGTTTGTGTTTCCTCCACCGTAAGGGAGACATCACACAATGGAAGGTTTGTGTTTCCTCCACCGTAAGGGAGACATCACACAATACTCACACAATGGAAGGTTTGTGTTTCCTCCACCGTAAGGGAGACATCACACAATACTCACACTGTAGATGTAACCAAATGTAAAGAATACAATATGGAAACAGATATCATCAACGCCCTCCCCACTGCTGTAGGGTGCAATTACATCGTACAACTCCACCGAGAAACCTCTTCACCTCTCTAATCAAACATTTACACCGAGGAGCTCTTTGTAGTAGAATAAAAAATAAATTGGGACATAGTTTGCCAACGCTAGCATAAATACTGAGGTCTGATAACAGCTGGTTGGTTGTGTGATGTTCTGAGAGATGTTTCAATGATTCAGAGAGGAGGGTCATAGGAAGAACAGGAAATAGACAGGTACCTTCTCAACAGAGAGAACCTGAACAGCAGGACTGTATGAAATACCATGGAGACACTTCAAAGGAACCCTTGTCACTCATATATGTGTAACATACACACTCTGTCATTTGGGTTATTAACAGGGAATTTAGGATATTCCATTGTAGAAGTCAATGGTTATTTATAGGGAATTTAGGATATTCCATTATAAAAGTCAATGGTTATTAATAACAGGGAATTTAGCATATTCTATTGTAAAAGCCAATGGTTATTAATAACAGGGAATTTAGGATATTCTATTGTAAAAGTCAATTGTAAACATATGACATATTCTGGACAGACACAGACACTCCTGGGACTTCCTGCGTATTGGTATTTGCAGTCATCTTGATTAAAT
>NW_022265028.1:0-19383 GCF_002021735.2 Oncorhynchus kisutch | reverse complement strand
CATCTACCACCCACTACCACTATCAGATTAGAGCCATAAGGAGACTAGACATCTACCACCCATTACCACTATCAGATTAGAGCCATAAGAGATTAGAAATCTACCACCCCACTACCACTATCAGATTAGAGCCAAAAGGGAGACTAGACATCTGCACACCATACCACTATCAGATTAGAGCATAAGGGAGACTAGTCATCTACCACCCCACTACCACTATAAGATTAGAGCCAAAAGGGAGATTCAACATCTACCACTCCATTACCACTATCAGATTAGAGCCAAAAAGGGAGAATAGACATCTACCACCCCACTGCCAGTCTCAGATTAGAGCCACAAAGCAGACTAGGCAATATACCACTATCAGATTAGAGCCATAAGGGAGACTAGACATCTACCACCCCACTACCACTATCAGATTAGAGCCATAAGGGAGACTAGACATCTACCACCACACTACCACTATCAGATTAGAGCCAAAAAGGGAGACTAGACATCTACCACCCCATACCACTATCAGATTAGAGATATAAAGCAGACTAGGAAATATACCACTATCAGATTAGAGCCATAAGGGATACTAGACATCTACCACCCAATACCACTATCAGATTAGAGCCATAAAGGGAGACTAGACATCTACCCCCCCAGTACCACTATGAGATTAGAGCCTAAAGCAGACTAGCATATACCACTATCAGATTAGAGCCATAATGGAGACTAGACATCTACCACCCCACTACCACTATCAGATTAGAATGATAGGGAGATTTGACATCTACCACCCCATTACGACTATCAGATAGAGCCATAAGGGAGACTAGACATCTACCACCCCACTACCACTATCAGATTAGAGCCATAAGGGAGACTAGTCATCTACCACCCAATACCACTATAAGATTAGAGCCATAAGGGAGTCTAGACATCTACCAACCTCAGATTAGAGCCATAAGAGACGCGACATCTCCCCCACTACCAGTATCAGATACAGCCAAAAGGGAGACTAGACATCTACCACCCATTCCACTATCAGATTAGAGCCATAAAGCAGAAAAGGCACATACCACTCTCAGATTAGAGCCATAAGGGAGACTAGACATCTACCACCCACTGCCAGGCTCAGATTAGAGCCACAAAGCAGACTAGGCATATACCACTATCAGATTAGAGCCATAAGGGAGACTAGACATCTACCACCCCACTACCACTATCAGATTAGAGCCATAAGGGAGACTAGACATCTACCACCACACTACCACTATCAGATTAGAGCCAAAAAGGGAGACTAGACATCTACCACCCCATACCACTATCAGATTACAGCTATAAAGCAGACTAGGAATATACCACTATCAGATTAGAGCCATAAGGGATATAGACATCTACCACCCAGTACCACTATGAGATTAGAGCCATAAAGCAGACTAGGCATATACCACTATCAGATTAGAGCCATAAGGGAGACTAGACATCTACCACCCCACTACCACTATCAGATTAGAGCCATAAGGGAGACTAGACATCTACCACCCAGTACCACTATGAGATTAGAGCCATAAAGCAGACTAGGCATATACCACTACAGATTAGAGCCATAAGGGATACTAGACATCTACCACCCCAATACCACTATCAGATTAGAGCCATAAGGGAGACTAGACATCTACCACCCAGTACCACTATGAGATTAGAGCCATAAAGCAGACTAGGCATATACCACTATCAGATTAGAGCCATAAGGGAGACTAGACATCTACCACCCCACTACCACTATCAGATTAGAGTGATAAGGGAGACTAGACATCTACCACCCCACTACCACTATCAGATTAGAGCATAAGGGAGACTAGTCATCTACCACCCCAATACCACTATAAGATTAGAGCCATAAGGGTCTAGCCATTACCAACCTCAGATTAGAGCCATAAGGAGACTAGACATCTACCACCCACTACCAGTATCAGATTACAGCCAAAAAGGGAGACTAGACATCTACACACATTCCCACTATCAGATAGAGCCATAAGGGAGACAATGCATATACCACTATCAGAATAGACCCATAAGCAAAACTAGACATCTACCACCCATTACCACTATCAGATTAAAGCCATAAAGCAGAAAAGGCAAATACCACTCTCAGATTAGAGCCATAAGGGAGACTAGACATCTACCACCCCATCACCACTATCAGATTAGAGCCAAAAAGGAGAATAGACATCTACCACCCCAATGCAGTCTCAGATTAGAGCCACAAAAACAGACTAGGCATATACCACTATCAGATTAGAGCCATAAGGGAGACTAGACATCTACCACCACCACTACCACTATCAATTAGAGCAAAAAGGAGACTAGACATCTACCACCCCAATACCACTATCAGATTAGAGCTATAAAGAGACTAGGATATACCACTATCAGATTAGAGCAAAAGGGATACTGACATCTACCACCCCAATACCACTATCAGATTAGAGCCATAAGGGAGACTAGAAATCTACCACCCCAGTACCACTATGAGATTAGAGCCATAAAGCAGACTAGGCATATACCACTATCAGATTAGAGCCATAATGGAGACTAGACATCTACCACCCCACTACCACTATCAGATTAGAATGATAAGGGAGATTTGACATCTACCACCCCATTACGACTATCAGATTAGAGCCATAAGGGAGACTAGACATCTACCACCCCACTACCACTATCAGATTAGAGGCATAAGGGAGACTAGTCATCTACCACCCCAATACCACTATAAGATTAGAGCCATAAGGGAGTCTAGACATCTACCAACCTCAGATTAGAGCCATAAGTGAGACTCGACATCTACCACCCACTACCAGTATCAGATTAGAGCCAAAAGGGAGACTAGACATCTACCACCCATCCACTATCAGATTAGAGCCATAAAGCAGAAAGGCACATACCACTCTCAGATTAGAGCCATAAGGGAGACTAGACATCTACCACCCACTGCCAGGTCAGATTAGAGCCACAAAGCAGACTAGGCATATACCACTATCAGATTAGAGCCATAAGGGAGACTAGACATCTACCACCCCACTACCACTATCAGATTAGAGCCATAAGGAGACTAGACATCTACCACGCACTACCACTATCAGATTAGAGCCAAAAAGGGAGACTAGACATCTACCACCCCAATACCACTATCAGATTACAGCTATAAAGCAGACTAGGAATATACCACTATCAGATTAGAGCCATAAGGGATACTAGACATCTACCACCCCAGTACCACTATCAGATTAGAGCCATAAAGCAGACTAGGCATATACCACTATCAGATTAGAGCCATAAGGGAGACTAGACATCTACCACCCACTACCACTATCAGATTAGAGCCATAAGGAGACTAGACATCTACCACCCCAGTACCACTATGAGATTAGAGCCATAAAGCAGACTAGGCATATACCACTATCAGATTAGAGCCATAAGGGAGACTAGACATCTACCACCCCAATACCACTATCAGATTAGAGCCATAAGGGAGACTAGACATCTACCACCCACTACCACTATGAGATTAGAGCCATAAAGCAGACTAGGCATATACCACTATCAGATTAGAGCCATAAGGGAGACTAGACATCTACCACCCATACCACTATCAGATTAGAGCCATAAGGGAGACTAGACATCTACCACCCCACTACCACTATCAGATTAGAGCCATAAGGGAGACTAGTCATCTACCACCCCAATACCACTATCAGATTAGAGCCATAGGGGACTAGACATCTACCAACCTCAGATTAGAGCCATAAGGGAGACTAGACATCTACCACCCCAATACCCACTATAAGATTAGAGCCATAAGGGGGTCCTAGACATCTACCACTATCAGATTAGAGCCATAAGGGAGTCAATGCACATACCACTCTCAGATTAGAGCCACAAGGGAGGCTAGACATCTACCACCCCACTACCCCTGTAGATTAGAGCCATAAGGGAGACTAGACATCTACCACCACACTACCACTATCAGATTAGAGCCAAAAAGGGAGACTAGACATCTACCACCCCATTACCACTATCATATCAGACCCATAAAGCAGACTAGGCATATACCACTATCAGATTAGAGCCATAAGGGAGACTAGACATCTACCACCCCACTACCACTATCAGATTAGAGCCATAAAGTAGACTAGACATCTACCACCCATTACCACTATCAGATTAGAGCCATAAGGGAAACAATGCATATACCACTATCAGAATAGAGCCATAAGCGAAACTAGACATCTACCATCCCAGTACCACTATCAGATTAGAGCCATAAAGCAGACTAGGCATATACCACTATCAGATTATAGCCATAAGGGAGACTAGACATCTACCACCCCACTACCACTATCAGATTAGAGTCATAAAGTAGACTAGACATCTACCACTATCAGATTAGAGCCATAAGGGAGTCAATGCACATACCCACTCTCAGATTAGAGCCACAAGGGAGACTAGTCATCTACCACCCCACTACCACTATCAGATTAGAGCCATAAGGGAGACTAGACATCTACCACCCCATACCACTATCAGATTAGAGCCAAAAGGGAGATTCGACATCTACCACCCCATTACGACTGTCAGATTAGAGCCAATAAGGGATACTAGTCATCTACCACCCCAATACCACTATCAGATTAGATCCAATAAAGCAGACTAGGAATATACCACTATTCAGATTAGAGCCATAAGGGAGACTAGACATCTACCACCCCATTACCACTATCAGATTAGAGCCAAAAGGAAATCCGACATCTACCACCCCATTACCACTATCAGATTAGAGCCATAAGAGAGACTAGAAATCTACCACTCCACTACCAGATTAGAGCCAAAAAGGGAGACTAGACATCTGCCACACCACTACCACTATCAGATTAGAGCCAAAAGGGAGATTCAACATCTACCACTCCATTACCACTATCAGATTAAAGCCAAAAGGGAGATTTGACATCTACCACCCCATTACGACCATCAGATTAGAGCCATAAGGGAGACTAGACATCTACCACCCCACTACCACTATCAGATTAGAGCCATAAGGGAGACTAGTCATTCTACCACCCCAATACCACTATAAGATTAGAGCCATAAGGGAGTCTAGACATCTACCAACCTCAGATTAGAGCCATAAGTGAGACTCGACATCTACCACCCACTACCAGTATCAGATTACAGCCAAAAAGGGAGACTAGACATCTACCACCCATTCCCACTATCAGATTAGAGCCATAAGGGAGACAATGCATATACCACTAACATAATAGACCCATAAGCAAAACTAGACATCTACCACCCATTACCACTATCAGATTAGAGCCATAAAGCAGAAAAGGCACATACCACTCTCAGATTAGAGCCATAAGGGAGACTAGACATCTACCACACCATTACCACTATCAGATTAGAGCCAAATAGGGAGAATAGACATCTACCACCCCACTGCCAGTCTCAGATTAGAGCCACAAAGCAGACTAGGCATATACCACTATCAGATTAGAGCCATAAGGGAGACTAGACATCTACCACCCCACTACCACTATCAGATTAGAGCCATAAGGGAGACTAGACATCTACCACCACACTACCACTATCAGATTAGAGCCAAAAAGGGAGACTAGACATCTACCACCCCAATACCACTATAAGATTAGAGCCATAAGGGGGTCTAGACATCTACCAACCTCAGATTAGAGCCATAAGGGAGACTAGACATCTACCACCCACTACCAGTATCAGATTACAGCCAAAAAGGGAGACTAGACATCTACCACCCATTCCCACTATCAGATTAGAGCCATAAGGGAGACAATGCATATACCACTATCAGAATAGACCCATAAGCAAAACTAGACATCTACCCACCCATTACCACTATCAGATTAAAGCCATAAAGCAGAAAAGGCACATACCACTCTCAGATTAGAGCCATAAGGGAGACTAGACATCTACCACCCCATCACCACTATCAGATTAGAGCCAAAAAGGGAGAATAGACATCTACCACCCCACTGCCAGTCTCAGATTAGAGCCACAAAACAGACTAGGCATATACCACTATCAGATTAGAGCCATAAGGGAGACTAGACATCTACCACCCCACTCCCACTATCAGATTAGAGCCATAAGGAGGCTAGACATCTACCACCCCACTACCCCTGTAGATTAGAGCCATAAGGGAGACTAGACATCTACCACCACACTACCACTATCAGATTAGAGCCAAAAAGGGAGACTAGACATCTACCACCCCATTACCACTATCATATCAGACCCATAAAGCAGACTAGGCATATACCACTATCAGATTAGAGCCATAAGGGAGACTAGACATCTACCACCCCACTACCACTATCAGATTAGAGCCATAAGGGAGACTAGACATCTACCACCACACTACCACTATCAGATTAGAGCCAAAAAGGGGAGACTAGACATCTACCACCCCACTACCACTATCAGATTAGAGCCATAAAGTAGACTAGACATCTACCACCCATTACCACTATCAGATTAGAGCCATAAGGGAAACAATGCATATACCACTATCAGAATAGAGCCATAAGCGAAACTAGACATCTACCATCCCAGTACCACTATCAGATTAGAGCCATAAAGCAGACTAGGCATATACCACTATCAGATTATAGCCATAAGGGAGACTAGACATCTACCACCCCACTACCACTATCAGATTAGAGTCATAAAGTAGACTAGACATCTACCACTATCAGATTAGAGCCATAAGGGAGTCAATGCACATACCACTCTCAGATTAGAGCCACAAGGGAGACTAGTCATCTACCACCCCACTACCACTATCAGATTAGAGCCATAAGGGAGACTAGACATCTACCACCCCATACCACTATCAGATTAGAGCCAAAAGGGAGTTTCGACATCTACCACCCCATTACGACTGTCAGATTAGAGCCATAAGGGATACTAGTCATCTACCACCCCAATACCACTATCAGATTAGATCCATAAAGCAGACTAGGAATATACCACTATCAGATTAGAGCCATAAGGGAGACTAGACATCTACCACCCCATTACCACTATCAGATTAGAGCCAAAAGGGAAATCCGACATCTACCACCCCATTACCACTATCAGATTAGAGCCATAAGAGAGACTAGAAATCTACCACTCCACTACCAGATTAGAGCCAAAAGGGAGACTAGACATCTGCCACACCACTACCACTATCAGATTAGAGCCAAAAGGGAGATTCAACATCTACCACTCCATTACCACTATCAGATTAAAGCCAAAAGGGAGATTTGACATCTACCACCCCATTACGACCATCAGATTAGAGCCATAAGGGAGACTAGACATCTACCACCCCACTACCACTATCAGATTAGAGCCATAAGGGAGACTAGTCATCTACCACCCCAATACCACTATAAGATTAGAGCCATAAGGGAGTCTAGACATCTACCAACCTCAGATTAGAGCCATAAGTGAGACTCGACATCTACCACCCACTACCAGTATCAGATTACAGCCAAAAAGGGAGACTAGACATCTACCACCCATTCCCACTATCAGATTAGAGCCATAAGGGAGACAATGCATATACCACTAACAGAATAGACCCATAAGCAAAACTAGACATCTACCACCCATTACCACTATCAGATTAGAGCCATAAAGCAGAAAAGGCACATACCACTCTCAGATTAGAGCCATAAGGGAGACTAGACATCTACCACACCATTACCACTATCAGATTAGAGCCAAATAGGGAGAATAGACATCTACCACCCCACTGCCAGTCTCAGATTAGAGCCACAAAGCAGACTAGGCATATACCACTATCAGATTAGAGCCATAAGGGAGACTAGACATCTACCACCCCACTACCACTATCAGATTAGAGCCATAAGGGAGACTAGACATCTACCACCACACTACCACTATCAGATTAGAGCCAAAAAGGGAGACTAGACATCTACCACCCCAATACCACTATCAGATTAGAGCTATAAAGCAGACTAGGAATATACAACTATCAGATTAGAGCCATAAGGGATACAAGACATCTACCACCCCAATACCACTATCAGATTAGAGCCATAAGGGAGACTAGACATCTACCACCCCAGTACCACTATGAGATTAGAGCCATAAAGCAGGACTAGGCATATACCACTATCAGATTAGAGCCATAAGGGAGACTAGACATCTACCACCCCACTACCACTATCAGATTAGAGTGATAAGGGAGACTAGACATCTACCACCCCACTACCACTATCAGATTAGAGCCATAAGGGAGACTAGTCATCTACCACCCCAATACCACTATAGGATTAGAGCCATAAGGGAGTCTAGACATCTACCAACCTCAGATTAGAGCCATAAGGGAGACTAGACATCTACCACCCCACTACCAGTATCAGATTACAGCCAAAAAGGGAGACTAGACATCTACCACCCCATTACCACTATCAGATTAGAGCCATAAGGGAGACAATGCATATACCACTATCAGAATAGACCCATAAGCAAAACTAGACATCTACCACCCATTACCACTATCAGATTAGAGCCATAAAGCAGAAAAGGCACATACCACTCTCAGATTAGAGCCATAAGGGAGACTAGACATCTACCACCCCATTACCACTATCAGATTAGAGCCATAAGGGAGACTAGTCATCTACCACCCCAATAACACTATCAGATTAGAGCCATAAGGGAAACTTGACATCTACCACCCCGCTACCACTATCAGATTAGAGCCAAAAAGGGAGACTAGACATCTACCACCCCACTGCCAATATCAGATTAGAGCCTAAAAGGGAGACTAGTCATCTACCACCCCAATACCACTATAAGATTAGAGCCATAAGGGAGTCTAGACATCTACCAACCTCAGATTAGAGCCATAAGGGAGACTAGTCATCTACCACCCCACTACCAGTATCAGATTACAGCCAAAAAGGGAGACTAGACATCTACCACCCATTCCCACTATCAGATTAGAGCCATAAGGGAGACAATGCATATACCACTATCAGAATAGACCCATAAGCAAAACTAGACATCTACCACCCATTACCACTATCAGATTAGAGCCATAAAGCAGAAAAGGCACATACCACTCTCAGATTAGAGCCATAAGGGAGACTAGACATCTACCACCCCACTACCACTATCAGATTAGAGCCAAAAAGGGAGACTAGACATTACCACCCCACTGCCAGTCTCAGATTAGAGCCACAAAGCAGACTAGGCATATACCACTATCAGATTAGAGCCATAAGGGAGACTAGTCATCTACCACCCCAATAACACTATCAGATTAGAGCCATAAGGGAAACTTGACATCTACCACCCCATTACCACTATCATATCAGAGCCATAAAGCAGACTAGGCATATACCACTATCAGATTAGAGCCATAAGGGAGACTAGACATCTACCACCCCACTACCACTATCAGATTAGAGCCAAAAAGGGAGACTAGACATCTACCACCCCACTGCCAATATCAGATTAGAGCCTAAAAGGGAGACTAGTCATCTACCACCCCAATACCACTATCAGATTAGAGCTATAAAGCCGACTAGAAATATACCACTATCAGATTAGAGCCATAAGGGAGACTAGACATCTACCACCCCACTACCACTATCAGATTAGAGCCATAAAGCAGACTAGGCATATACCACTATCAGATTAGAGCCATTAGGGAAACTAGACATCTACCACCCCACTACCACTATCAGATTAGAGCCATAAAGTAGACTAGACATCTACCACCCATTACCACTATCAGATTAGAGCCATAAGGGAGACAATGCACATACCACTATCAGATTAGAGACATAAGGGAGACTAGACATCTACCACCCCACTACCACTATCAGATTAGAGCCAAAAAGGGAGCCTAGACATCTACCACCCCACTACCACAATCAGATTAGAGCCATAAGGGAGACTAGTCATCTACCACCCCACTACCACTATCAGATTAGAGGCAAAAAGGGAGACTAGACATCTACCACCCCACTGCCACTATCAGATTAGAGCCAAAAAGGGAGACTAGACATCTACCACCCCATTACCACTATCATATCAGACCCATAAAGCAGACTAGGCATATACCACTATCAGATTAGAGCCATAAGGGAGACTAGACATCTACCACCCCACTACCACTATCAGATTAGAGCCATAAAGCAGACTAGGCATATACCACTATCAGATTAGAGCCATTAAGGAAACTAGACATCTACCACCCAGTACCACTATCAGATTAGAGCCATAAAGCAGACTAGGCATATACCACTATCAGATTAGAGCCATAAGGGAGACTAGACATCTACCACCCCACTACCACTATCAGATTAGAGCCATAAAGTAGACTAGACATCTACCACCCATTACCACTATCAGATTAGAGCCATAAGGGAGACAATGCACATACCACTCTCAGATTAGAGCCATAAGGGAGCCTAGACATCTACCACCCCACTACCACTATCAGATTAGAGCCATAAAGTAGACTAGACATCTACCACCCACTACCACTATCAGATTAGAGCCATAAGGGAGACAATGCACATACCACTCTCAGATTAGAGCCACAAGGGAGACTAGTCATCTACCACCCCACTACCACTATCAGATTAGAGCCATAAGGGAGACTAGACATCTACCACGCCATTACCACTATCAGATTAGAGCCAAAAGGGAGATTCGACATCTACCACCCCATTACGACTGTCAGATTAGAGCCATAAGGGAGACAATGCACATACCACTCTCAGATTAGAGCCACAAGGGAGACTAGTCATCTACCACCCCACTACCACTATCAGATTAGAGCCATAAGGGAGACTAGTCATCTACCACCCCAATACCACTATCAGATTAGAGCCATAAAGCAGACTAGGTATATACCACTATCAGATTAGAGCCATAAGGGAGACTAGACATCTACCACCCCAATACCACTATCAGATTAGAGCCAAAAAGGGAGACTAGACATCTACCACCCCACTGCCAATATCAGATTAGAGCCTAAAAGGGAGACTAGACATCTACCACCCCATTACCACTATCATATCAGACCCATAAAGCAGACTAGGCATATACCACTATCAGATTAGAGCCATAAGGGAGACTAGACATCTACCACCCCACTACCACTATCAGATTAGAGCCATAAAGCAGACTAGGCATATACCACTATCAGATTAGAGCCATTAGGGAAACTAGACATCTACCACCCCACTACCAGTATCAGATTAGAGCCATAAAGTAGACTAGACATCTACCACCCATTACCACTATCAGATTAGAGCCATAAGGGAGACTAGTCATCTACCACCCCACTACCACTATCAGATTAGAGCCATAATTGAGACTAGACATCTACCACCCCATTACGACTGTCAGATTAGAGCCATAAGGGAGACTAGACATCTACCACCCCATTACGACTGTCAGATTAGAGCCATAAGGGAGACTAGACATCTACCACCCCAATACCACTATCAGATTAGAGCCATAAGGGAGACTAGACATCTACCACCCCACTACCACTATCAGATTAGAGCCAAAAAGGGAGCCAAGACATCTACCACCCCACTACCACAATCAGATTAGAGCCATAAGGGAGACTAGTCATCTACCACCCCACTACCACTATCAGATTAGAGGCAAAAAGGGAGACTAGACATCTACCACCCCACTGCCACTATCAGATTAGAGCCAAAAAGGGAGACTAGACATCTACCACCCCATTACCACTATCATATCAGACCCATAAAGCAGACTAGGCATCTACCACCCATTACCACTCTCAGATTAGAGCCATAAGGGAGACTAGACATCTACCACCCCACTACCACTATCAGATTAGAGCCATAAAGTAGACAATGCACATACCACTCTCAGATTAGAGCCACAAGGGAGACTAGTCATCTACCACCCCACTACCACTATCAGATTAGAGCCATAAGGGAGACAAGACATCTACCACGCCATTACCACTATCAGATTAGAGCCAAAAGGGAGATTCGACATCTACCACCCCATTACGACTGTCAGATTAGAGCCATAAGGGAGACAATTCACATACCACTCTCAGATTAGAGCCACAAGGGAGACTAGTCATCTACCACCCCACTACCACTATCAGATTAGAGCCATAACGGAGACTAGTCATCTACCACCCCAATACCACTATCAGATTAGAGCCATAAAGCAGACTAGGTATATACCACTATCAGATTAGAGCCATAAGGGAGACTAGACATCTACCACCCCAATACCACTATCAGATTAGAGCCAAAAAGGGAGACTAGACATCTACCACCCCACTGCCAATATCAGATTAGAGCCTAAAAGGGAGACTAGACATCTACCACCCCATTACCACTATCATATCAGACCCATACAGCAGACTAGGCATATACCACTATCAGATTAGAGCCATAAGGGAGACTAGACATCTACCACCCCACTACCACTATCAGATTAGAGCCATAAAGCAGACTAGGCATATACCACTATCAGATTAGAGCCATAAGGGAGACTAGACATCTACCACCCCACTACCCCTGTAGATTAGAGCCATAAGGGAGACTAGACATCTATCACCCATTACCACTATCAGATTAGAGCCATAAGGGAGACTAGACATCTACCACCCCACTACCACTATCAGATTAGAGCCAAAAAGGGAGACTAGACATCTACAACCCCAATACCACTATCAGATTAGAGCCATAAAGTAGACTAGACATCTACCACCCATTACCACTATCAGATTAGAGCCATAAGGGAGACAATGCACATACCACTCTCAGATTAGAGCCACAAGGGAGACTAGTCATCTACCACCCCATTACGACTGTCAGATTAGAGCCATAAGGGAGACAATTCACATACCACTCTCAGATTAGAGCCACAAGGGAGACTAGTCATCTACCACCCCAATACCACTATCAGATTAGAGCCATAAAGCAGACTAGGTATATACCACTATCATATTAGAGCCATAAGGGAGACTAGTCATCTACCACCCCAATACCACTATCAGATTAGAGCCATAAAGCAGACTAGGTATATACCACTATCAGATTAGATCCATAAGGGAGACTAGACATCTACCACCCCAATACCACTATCAGATTAGAGCCAAAAAGGGAGACTAGACATCTACCACCCCACTGCCAATATCAGATTAGAGCCTAAAAGGGAGACTAGACATCTACCACCCCATTACCACTATCATATCAGACCCATAAAGCAGACTAGGCATATACCACTATCAGATTAGAGCCATAAGGGAGACTAGACATCTACCACCCCACTACCACTATCAGATTAGAGCCATAAAGCAGACTAGGCATATACCACTATCAGATTGGAGCCATTAGGGAAACTAGACATCTACCACCCAGTACCACTATCAGATTAGAGCCATAAAGCAGACTAGGCATATACCACTATCAGATTAGAGCCATAAGGGAGACTAGACATCTACCACCCCACTACCCCTGTAGATTAGAGCCATAAGGGAGACTAGACATCTATCACCCATTACCACTATCAGATTAGAGCCATAAGGGAGACTAGACATCTACCACCCCACTACCACTATCAGATTAGAGCCAAAAGGGAGACTAGACATCTACCACCCCATTACCACTATCATATCAGACCCATAAAGCAGACTAGGCATATACCACTATCAGATTAGAGCCATAAGGGAGACTAGACATCTACCACCCCACTACCACTATCAGATTAGAGCCATAAAGTAGACTAGACATCTACCACCCCATTACCACTATCAGATTAGAGCCAAAAGGGAGAATCGACATCTACCACCCCATTACGACTGTCAGATTAGAGCCATAAGGGAGACTAGTCATCTACCACCCCAATTACCACTATCAGATTAGAGCCATAAAGCAGACTAGGTATATACCACTATCAGATTAGAGCCATAAGGGAGACTAGACATCTACCACCCCACTACCACTATCAGATTAGAGCCAAAAAGGGAGCCTAGACATCTACCACCCCACTACCACAATCAGATTAGAGCCATAAGGGAGACTAGTCATCTACCACCCCACTACCACTATCAGATTAGAGCCAAAAGGGAGACTAGACATCTACCACCCCACTGCCACTATCAGATTAGAGCCATAAGGGAGACTAGACATCTACCACCCCAATACCACTATCAGATTAGAGCCAAAAAGGGAGACTAGACATCTACCACCCCACTGCCAATATCAGATTAGAGCCTAAAAGGGAGACTAGACATCTACCACCCCATTACCACTATCATATCAGACCCATAAAGCAGACTAGGCATATACCACTATCAGATTAGAGCCATAAGGGAGACTAGACATCTACCACCCCACTACCACTATCAGATTAGAGCCATAAAGCAGACTAGGCATATACCACTATCAGATTAGAGCCATTAGGGAAACTAGACATCTACCACCCCACTACCAGTATCAGATTAGAGCCATAAAGTAGACTAGACATCTACCACCCATTACCACTATCAGATTAGAGCCATAAGGGAGACTAGTCATCTACCACCCCACTACCACTATCAGATTAGAGCCATAATTGAGACTAGACATCTACCACCCCATTACGACTGTCAGATTAGAGCCATAAGGGAGACTAGACATCTACCACCCCATTACGACTGTCAGATTAGAGCCATAAGGGAGACTAGACATCTACCACCCCAATACCACTATCAGATTAGAGCCATAAGGGAGACTAGACATCTACCACCCCACTACCACTATCAGATTAGAGCCAAAAAGGGAGCCAAGACATCTACCACCCCCACTACCACAATCAGATTAGAGCCATAAGGGAGACTAGTCATCTACCACCCCACTACCACTATCAGATTAGAGGCAAAAGGGAGACTAGACATCTACCACCCCACTGCCACTATCAGATTAGAGCCAAAAAGGGAGACTAGACATCTACCACCCCATTACCACTATCATATCAGACCCATAAAGCAGACTAGGCATCTACCACCCATTACCACTCTCAGATTAGAGCCATAAGGGAGACTAGACATCTACCACCCCACTACCACTATCAGATTAGAGCCATAAAGTAGACAATGCACATACCACTCTCAGATTAGAGCCACAAGGGAGACTAGTCATCTACCACCCCACTACCACTATCAGATTAGAGCCATAAGGGAGACAAGACATCTACCACGCCATTACCACTATCAGATTAGAGCCAAAAGGGAGATTCGACATCTACCACCCCATTACGACTGTCAGATTAGAGCCATAAGGGAGACAATTCACATACCACTCTCAGATTAGAGCCACAAGGGAGACTAGTCATCTACCACCCCACTACCACTATCAGATTAGAGCCATAACGGAGACTAGTCATTACCACCCCAATACCACTATCATATCAGACCCATACAGCAGCCTAGGCATATACCACTATCAGATTAGAGCCATAAGGGAGACTAGACATCTACCACCCCACTACCACTATCAGATTAGAGCCATAAAGCAGACTAGGCATATACCACTATCAGATTAGAGCCATAAGGGAGACTAGACATCTACCACCCCCACTACCCTGTAGATTAGAGCCATAAGGGAGACTAGACATCTATCACCCATTACCACTATCAGATTAGAGCCATAAGGGAGACTAGACATCTACCACCCCACTACCACTATCAGATTAGAGCCAAAAAGGGAGACTAGACATCTACAACCCCAATACCACTATCAGATTAGAGCCATAAAGTAGACTAGACATCTACCACCCATTACCACTATCAGATTAGAGCCATAAGGGAGACAATGCACATACCACTCTCAGATTAGAGCCACAAGGGAGACTAGTCATCTACCACCCCATTACGACTGTCAGATTAGAGCCATAAGGGAGACAATTCACATACCACTCTCAGATTAGAGCCACAAGGGAGACTAGTCATCTACCACCCCAATACCACTATCAGATTAGAGCCATAAAGCAGACTAGGTATATACCACTATCATATTAGAGCCATAAGGGAGACTAGTCCATCTACCACCCCAATACCACTATCAGATTAGAGCCATAAAGCAGACTAGGGTATATACCACTATCAGATTAGATCCATAAGGGAGACTAGACATCTACCACCCCAATACCACTATCAGATTAGAGCCAAAAAGGGAGACTAGACATCTACCACCCCACTGCCAATATCAGATTAGAGCCTAAAAGGGAGACTAGACATCTACCACCCCATTACCACTATCATATCAGACCCATAAAGCAGACTAGGCATATACCACTATCAGATTAGAGCCATAAGGGAGACTAGACATCTACCACCCCACTACCACTATCAGATTAGAGCCATAAAGCAGACTAGGCATATACCACTATCAGATTGGAAGCCATTAGGGAAACTAGACATCTACCAACCCAGTACCACTATCAGATTAGAGCCATAAGCAGACTAGGCATATACCACTATCAGATTAGAGCCATAAGGGAGACTAGACATCTACCACCCCACTACCCTGTAGATTAGAGCCATAAGGGAGACTAGACATCTATCACCCATTACCACTATCAGATTAGAGCCATAAGGGAGACTAGACATCTACCACCCCACTACCACTATCAGAATTAGAGCCAAAAAGGGAGACTAGACATCTACCACCCCATTACCACTATCATATCAGACCCATAAGCAGACTAGGCATATACCACTATCAGATTAGAGCCATAAGGGAGACTAGACATCTACCACCCCCACTACCACTATCAGATTAGAGCCATAAAGTAGACTAGACATCTACCACCCCCATTACCACTATCAGATTAGAGCAAAAGGGAGAATCGACATCTACCACCCCACCATTACGACTGTCAGATTAGAGCCATAAGGGAGACTAGTCATCTACCACCCCAATACCACTATCAGATTAGAGCCATAAAGCAGACTAGGTATATACCACTATCAGATTAGAGCCCATAAGGGAGACTAGACATCTACCCACCCCACTACCATATCAGATTAGAGCCAAAAAGGGAGCCTAGACATCTACCACCCCACTACCACAATCAGATTAGAGCCATAAGGGAGACTAGTCATCTACCACCCCACTACCACTAGCAGATTAGAGCCAAAAGGGAGACTAGACATCTACCACCCCACTGCCACTATCAGATTAGAGCCAAAAAGGGAGACTAGACATCTACCACCCCATTACCACTATCATATCAGACCCATAAAGCAGACTAGGCATATACCACTATCAGATTAGAGCCATAAGGGAGACTAGACATCTAACCACTCCACTACCACTATCAGATTAGAGCCATAAAGCAGACTAGGCATATACCACTATCAGATTAGAGCCATTAGGAAACTAGACTCTACCAACCAGTACCACTATCAGATTAGAGCCATAAAGCAGACTAGGCATATCCCACTATCAGATTAGAGCCATAAGGGAGACTAGACATCTACCACCCCCACTACCACTATCAGATTAGAGCCCAAAAGGGAGACTATGACATCTACCACACCCCATTACCACTATCATATCAGACCCATAAAGCAGACTAGGCATATACCACTATCAGTATGGAGCCATAAGGGAGACTAGACATCTAACCCGCCACTTACCACTATCAGATTAGAGCCATAAAGTAGACTAGACATCTACCACCCATTACCACTATCAGATTAGAGCCATAAGGGAGACAATGCACATACCACTCTCAGATTAGAGCCACAAGGGAGTCTAGACATCTACCACCCCACTACCACTATCAGATTAGAGCCATAAAGTAGACTAGACATCTACCACCCAATTACCACTATCAGATATAGAGCGCATAAGGGAGACAATGCACATACCACTCCTCAGATTAGAGCCACAAGAGGAGCGATGCATCTACCACCCCCTTACACTATCAGATTAGAGCCATAAAGGGAGACTAGACATCTACCACCCCATTACCACCATCAGATTAAGCCCAACGGGAGATTCGACATCTACCACCCCCATTACGACTGTCAGATTAGAGCCATAAGGGAGACTAGTCATCTACCACCCCAATACCACTATCAGATTAGAGCCATAAAGCAGACTAGGTATATACCACTATAAGATTAGAGCCATAAGGGAGACTAGACATCTACCACCCCAATACCACTATCAGATTAGAGCCAAAAAGGGAGCCTAGACATCTACCACCCCACTACCACAATCAGATTAGAGCCATAAGGGAGACTAGTCATCTACCACCCCACTACCACTATCAGATTAGGGCCAAAAGGGAGACTAGACATCTACCACCCCACTGCCACTATCAGATTAGAGCCAAAAGGGAGACTAGACATCACCACCCCATTACACTATCATATCAGACCCATAAAGCAGACTAGGCATATACCACTATCAGATTAGAGCATAAGGGAGACTAGACATCTACCACCCACTACCACTATCAGATTAGAGCCATAAAGCAGACTAGGCATACCACTATCAGATTAGAGCCATTAGGGAAACTAGAATACAACCCAGTACCACTATCAGATTAGAGCCATAAAGCAGACTAGGCATTACCACACTTCAGATTAGAGCCATAAGGGGAGACTAGACATCTACACCCCAACTACCACTATCAGATTAGAGCCCAAAGGGAGACTAGACATCTACCACCCCAATACCACTATCAGATTAGAGCCAACCTAAAGCAGATAGGTATATACCACTATCAGATTAGAAGCCATAAGGGAGACTAGACATCTACCACCCCAATACCAAATCAGATTAGAGCCATAAAGCAGACAAGGGATATACCACTATCAGATTAGAGCCATAAGGGAGACTAGACATCTACCACACCATTACACTATCAGATTAGAGCCAACGGGAGATTCGACATCTACCACCCATTATCGACTGGAAAATTAGAGCATAAGGGAGACTAGTCATCTACCACCCTATACCACTATCAGATTAGAGCCATAAAGCAGACTAGGTATATAACTATCAGATTAGAGCATAAGGGAGACTAGACATCTACCCCATTACTATCAGATTAGAGCCAAAGGGAGATTCGACATCTACCACCCATACGACTGGAAGCTTAGAAGCCATAAGGGAGACTAGTCATCTACCACCCCATACCACTATCAGATTAGAGCCATAAAGCAGACTAGGTATATACCACTATCAGATTAGAGCCATAAGGGAGACTAGACATCTACCACCCAACACCACTATCAGATTTAGAGCCATAAAGTAGACTAGACAT
>NW_022265027.1:7500-17500 GCF_002021735.2 Oncorhynchus kisutch | reverse complement strand
TTGAGAGAATGATAACATGTTTCTTCAGTGAACAGCACCCTCTAGAGCAGTACCCTCCACCCTTCATACCCTGCATCTCTCTGTACCTCTACCCTCCACCCTTCACCCTGCATCTCCCTGTCCCTCTACCCTCCACCCTGCATCTCTCTGTCCCTCTACCCTCCACCCTGCATCTCTCTGTCCCTCTACACTCCACCCTGCATCTCCCTGTCCCTCTACCCTCCACACTCCACCCTATATCTCCCTGTCCCTCTACCCTCCACCCCTGCATCTCCCTGTCTCTCTACCCTCCACCCTGCATCTCCCTGTCCCTCTACCCTCCACCCTGCATCTCTCTGTCCCTCTACACTCCACCCAGCATCTCCCTGTCCCTCTACCCTCCACCGTGCATCTCTCTGTCCCTCTACACTTCACCCTGCATCTCCCTGTCCCTCTACACTCCACCCTGTATCTCCCTGTCCCTCTAGCCTCCACCCTGCATCTCCCTGTCTCTCTACCATCCACCCTGCATCTCCCTGTCCCTCTACTCTCCACCCTGCATCTCTCTGTCCCTCTACTCTCCACCCTGCATCTCTCTGTCCCTCTACCCTCCATCTCTCTGTCCCTCTACCCTCCACCCTTCATACCCTGCATCTCCCTGTCCCTCTACCCTCCACCCTGCATCTCTCTGTCCCTCTACCCTCCACCCTTCATCTTTCATCTCTCTCTGTCTAGCCGGGCTAGACAATCTGGACCCTTTCTTTCTAAAATTATCTGCCGAAATTGTTGCCACCCCTATTACTAGCCTGTTCAACCTCTCTTTCGTGTCATCTGAGATTCCCAAAGATTGGAAAGCAGCTGCGGTCATCCCCCTCTTCAAAGGGGGGGACACTCTTGACCCAAACTGCTACAGACCTATATCTATCCTACCATGCCTTTCTAAGGTCTTCGAAAGCCAAGTCAACAAACAGATTACCGACCATTTCGAATCTTACCATACCTTCTCTGCTATGCAATCTGGTTTCAGAGCTGGTCATGGGTGCACCTCAGCCACGCTCAAGGTCCTAAACGATATCTTAACCGCCATCGATAAGAAACATTACTGTGCAGCCGTATTCATTGATCTGGCCAAGGCTTTCGACTCTGTCAATCACCACATCCTCATCGTCAGACTCGACAGCCTTGGTTTCTGAAATGATTGCCTCGCCTGGTTCACCAACTACTTCTCTGATAGAGTTCAGTGTGTCAAATCGGAGGGTCTGCTGTCCGGACCTCTGGCAGTCTCTATGGGGCTGCCACAGGGTTCAATTCTTGGACCGACTCTCTTCTCTGTATACATCAATGAGGTCGCTCTTGCTGCTGGTGAGTCTCTGATCCACCTCTACGCAGACGACACCATTCTGTATACTTCCGGCCCTTCTTTGGACACTGTGTTAACAACCCTCCAGGCATGCTTCAATGCCATACAACTCTCCTTCCGTGGCCTCCAATTGCTCTTAAATACAAGTAAAACTAAATGCATGCTCTTCAACCGATCGCTACCTGCACCTACCCGCCTGTCCAACATCACTACTCTGGACGGCTCTGACTTAGAATACGTGGACAACTACAAATACTTAGGTGTCTGGTTAGACTGTAAACTCTCCTTCCAGACCCATATCAAACATCTCCAATCCAAAGTTAAAACTAGAATTGGCTTCCTATTTCGCAACAAAGCATCCTTCACTCATGCTGCCAAACATACCCTTGTAAAACTGACCATCCTACCAATCCTCGACTTTGGCAATGTCATTTACAAAATAGCCTCCAATACCCTACTCAACAAATTGGATGCAGTCTATCACAGTGCAATCCGTTTTGTCACCAAAGCCCCATATACTACCCACCATTGCGACCTGTACGCTCTCGTTGGCTGGCCCTCGCTTCATACTCGTCGCCAAACCCACTGGCTCCATGTCATCTACAAGACCCTGCTAGGTAAAGTCCCCCCTTATCTCAGCTCGCTGGTCACCATAGCATCTCCCACCTGTAGCACACGCTCCAGCAGGTATATCTCTCTAGTCACCCCCAAAACCAATTATTTTCTGCTGCCAATGACTGGAACGAACTACAAAAATCTCTGAAACTGGATACACTTATCTCCCTCACTAGCTTTAAGCACCAACTGTCAGAGCAGCTCACAGATTACTGCACCTGTACATAGCCCACCTATAATTTAGCCCAAACAACTACCTCTTTCCCAACTGTATTTAATTGATTTATTTATTTTGCTCCTTTGCACCCCATTATTTTTATTTCTACCTTGCACATTCTTCCATTGCAAAACTACCATTCCAGTGTTTTACTTGCTATATTGTATTTACTTTGCCACCATGGCCTTTTTTGCCTTTACCTCCCTTCTCACCTCATTTGCTCACATTGTATATAGACTTGTTTATACTGTATTATTGACTGTATGTTTGTTTTACTCCATGTGTAACTCTGTCGTTGTATCTGTCGAACTGCATTGCTTTATCTTGGCCAGGTCGCAATTGTAAATGAGAACTTGTTCTCAACTTGCCTACCTGGTTAAATAAAGGTGAAATAAATAAATAAACCCTCCACCCTTCATACCCTGCATCTCTCTGTCCCTCTACACTCCACCCTGCATCTCTGTCCCTCTACTCTCCACCCTGCATCTCCCTGTCCCTCTACTCTCCACCCTGCATCTCCCTGTCCCTCTACTCTCCACCCTGCATCTCCCTGTCCCTCTACTCTCCACCCTGCATCTCCCTGTCCCTCTACTCTCCACCCTGCATCTCCCTGTCCCTCTACTCTCCACCCTGGATCTCTCTGTCCCTCTACCCTCTACCCTCCATCTCCCTGTCCCTCTACCCTCCACCCTGCATCTCCCTGTCCCTCTACCCTCCATCTCCCTGTCCCTCTACCCTCCATCTCCCTGTCCCTCTACCCTCCACCCTGCATCTCTCTGTCCCTCTACCCTCCATCTTTGAGGAAAAGATCATGATTATTAGAAAGCAATTTACGGACTCCTCTTTAAATCTGCGTATTCCTTCAAAGCTCAGTTGTCCTGAGTCTGCACAACTCTGCCAGGACCTAGGATCAAGAGACACACTCCATTGTTTTAGTACTATATCTCTTGACACAATGATGAAAATAATCATGGCCTCTAAACCTTCAAGCTGCATACTGGACCCGATTCCAACTAAACTACTGAAAGAGCTGCTTCCTGTGCTTGGCCCTCCTATGTTGAACATAATAAATGTTTCTCTATCCACAGGATGTGTACCAAACTCACTAAAAGTGGCAGTAATAAAGCCTCTCTTGAAAAAGCCAAACCTTGACCCAGAAAATATAAAAAACTAAATCGGCCTATATAGAATCTTCCATTCTGCTCAACAAAAATTGAAAAGGCTGTTGTGCAGCAAGTCACTGCCTTTCTGAAGACAAACAATGTATACGAAATGCTTCAGTCTGGTTTTAGACCCCATCATAGCACTGAGACCGCACTTGTGAAGGTGGTAAATGACCTTTTAATGGCATCAGACCGAGGCTCTGCATCTTTCCTCGTGCTCCTAGACCTTAGTGCTGCTTTTGATACCATCGATCACCACATTCTTTTGGACAGATTGGAAACCCACATTTTGTCTACACGGACAAGTTCTGGCCTGATCTTATATGTCGGAAAGATATCAGTTTGTCTCTGTGAATGGTTTGTCCTCTGACAAATCAACTGTAAATTCCAGTGTTCCTCAAGGTTCCGTTTTAGGACCACTATTGTTTTCACTATATATTTGACCTATTGGGGATGTCATTCGAAAACATAATGTTAACTTTCACTGCTATGCGGATGACACACAGCTGTACATTTCAATGAAACATGGTGAAGCCCCAAAATTGCCCTCGCTAGAAGTCTGTGTTTCAGACATACAGTGCCTTGCGAAAGTATTCGGCCCCCTTGAACTTTGCGACCTTTTGCCACATTTCAGGCTTCAAACATAAAGATATAAAACTGTATTTTTTTGTGAAGAATCAACAACAAGTGGGACACAATCATGATGTGGAACGACATTTATTGGATATTTCAAACTTTTTGAACAAATCAAAAACTGAAAAATTGGGCATGCAAAATTATTCAGCCCCCTTAAGTTAATACTTTGTAGCGTCACCTTTTGCTGCGATTACAGCTGTAAGTCGCTTGGGGTATGTCTCTATCAGTTTTGCACATCGAGAGACTGAATTTTTTTGCCATTCCTCCTTGCAAAACAGCTCGAGCTCAGTGAGGTTGGATGGTGAGCATTTGTGAACAGCAGTTTTCAGTTCTTTCCACAGATTCTCGATTGGATTCTGGTCTGGACTTTGACTTGGCCATTCTAACACCTGGATATGTTTATTTTTTAACCATTCCATTGTAGATTTTGCTTTATGTTTTGGATCATTGTCTTGTTGGAAGACAAATCTCCGTCCCAGTCTCAGGTCTTTTGCAGACTCCATCAGGTTTTCTTCCAGAATGGTCCTGTATTTGGCTCCATCCATCTTCCCATCAATTTTAACCATCTTCCCTGTCCCTGCTGAAGAAAAGCAGGCCCAAACCATGATGCTGCCACCACCATGTTTGACAGTGGGGATGGTGTGTTCAGGGTGATGGCTGTGTTGCTTTTACGCCAAACATAACGTTTTGCATTGTTGCCAAAAAGTTCCATTTTGGTTTCATCTGACCAGAGCACCTTCTTCCACATGTTTGGTGTGTCTCCCAGGTGGCTTGTGGCAAACTTTAAACGACACTTTTTATGGATATCTTTAAGAAATGGCTTTCTTCTTGCCACTCTTCCATAAAGGCCAGATTTGTGCAATATACGACTGATTGTTGTCCTATGGACAGAGTCTCCCACCTCAGCTGTAGATCTCTGCAGTTCATCCAGAGTGATCATGGGCCTCTTGGCTGCATCTCTGATCAGTCTCCTCCTTGTATGAGCTGAAAGTTTAGAGGGACGGCCAGGTCTTGGTAGATTTGCAGTGGTCTGATACTCCTTCCATTTCAATATTATCGCTTGCACAGTGCTCCTTGGGATGTTTAAAGCTTAGGAAATCTTTTGTATCCAAATCCGGCTTTAAACCTCTTCACAACAGTATCTCGGACCTGCCTGGTGTGTTCCTTGTTCTTCATGATGCTCTCTGCGCTTTTAACGGACCTCTGAGACTATCACAGTGCAGGTGCATTTATACGGAGACTTGATTACACACAGGTGGATTGTATTTATCATCATTAGTCATTTAGGTCAACATTGGATCATTCAGAGATCCTCACTGAACTTCTGGAGAGAGTATGCTGCACTGAAAGTAAAGGGGCTGAATAATTTTGCACGCCCAATTTTTCCGTTTTTGATTTGTTAAAAAAGTTTGAAATATCCAATAAATGTCGTTCCACTTCATGATTGTGTCCCACTTGTTGTTGATTCTTCACAAAAAAATACAGTTTTATATCTTTATGTTTGAAGCCTGAAATGCGGCACAAGGTCGCAAAGTTCAAGGGGGCCGAATACTTTCGCAAGGCACTGTAAGGAAGTAGATGGCTGCAAACTTTCTACTTTTAAACTCAGACAAAACAGAGATGCTTGTTCAAGGTCCCAAGAAATAAAGAGAACAAACCATAATCTGAATGGTTGTACAGTCGTCTCAAATAAAACTGAAGGACCTCGGTGTTACTCTGGACCCTGATCTCTCTTTTGACGAACATATCAAGACTGTTTCAAGGACAGCTTTTTTCCATCTATGTAATCAATCTAAAAAAATCTGAAACTTTCTCTCCAAAAATTATGCTGAAAAATTAATCCATGCTTTTGTTACTTCTAGGTTAGACTACTGCAATGCTCTACTTTCTGGATACCCAGATAAAGCACTGAATAAACTTCAGTTAGTGCTAAATACGGCTGCTAGAATCCTGACTAGAACCCCAAAATTGGATCATATTACTCCAGTGCTAGTCTCCCTACACTGGCTTCCTGTCAAGGCAAGGGCTGATTTCACGGTTTTACTGCTAACCTACAAAGTATTACATGGGCTTGCTCCTACATATCTCTCTGATTTGGTCCTGCCGTAAATACCTACACATACGCTACGGTCACAAGACGCAGGCCTCCTAATTGTCCCTAGAATTTCTAAGCAAACGGCTGGAGGCAGGGCTTTCTCCTATAGAGCTCCATTTTTATGGAATGGTCTGCCTACCTATGTGAGAGACGCAAACTCAGTCTCAACCTTTAAGTCTTTACTGAAGACAGTGTCTCCTGACCCCTCCTGTCTCAGCCTCCAGTATTTATGCCGCAGTAGTTTGTGTCGGGTCAGTTTGTAATATCTGCAGTACTTCTCCTGTCTTATCCGGTGTCCTGTGTGAATTTAAGTATGCTCTCTCTAATTCTCTCTTTCTCTCTTTCTTTCTCTCTTTCAGAGGACCTGAGCCCTAGGACCATGCCCCAGGACTACCTGACATGATAACTCCTTGCTGTCCCCAGTCCACCTGGCCGTGCTGCTGCTCCAGTTTCAACTGTTATTATTTGACCATGCTGGTCATTTATGAACATTTGAACATCTTGGCCATGTTCTGTTATAATCTCCACCCGGCACAGCCAGAAGAGGACTGGCCACCCCTCATAGCCTGGTTCCTCTCTAGGTTTCTTCCTAGGTTTTGGCCTTTCTAGGGAGTTTTTCCTAGCCACCGTGCTTCTACACCTACATTGCTTGCTGTTTGGGGTTTTAGGCTGAGTTTCTGTACAGCACTTTGAGATATCAGCTGATGTACGAAGGGCTATATAAATACATTTGATTTGAAGCCATTTTCCCATAGTGAGTCAGTATAATGAAGGACAGTAAAATGTTTGCCTGAATGATGTGTTGGGTAATTCTGAAACAACAACAGCAGAGGAGAGATACAATAAGGTAGACCAGCCACTACTACAAAGAGATGGGCTGGGCAATGATGAGCCTGTGACCCACAACAGCACTGGTGTGGAAAGCAGCACATACTTCACTTAGAACAATATAAACTGTCTGTCTCTCTGTCTCTCTGTGTGTGTCTCTCTGTCCCTTCCTCAGGTTAAACCACTATGTTCCACAACCTCAAATGAATGCTTTGAACATTATAGAGGCTGATTTAAAACAATATAAACCCATTGGATGAAAGTGTAGTATACAGGCCTGAATAACCATATATTCTGTGGCATTTCAACAAAGGACAACAAGGCAGGAGGCACAATGCATTGTACTACAATAAACACTTAAACCAGCTGAAGACCGACACATAAACCCAACCATGAACACAACACAGTTAGTTTGACTTTGTCCTCTCTTCTATTATTCCATGCCATTATTCCGTTATTCCAGTTCTAAAACTGGACACGGTGGTGTTGCAACATTTATTCTGGAAATTAGTAGCAAGTTGGAAAACCCATATTTTGATGAGCTTTTTAGACGTTCCCAACGTTTTTCTCCATGTTTTCCATTGCATGTGACCCATGCACTTAAAGTAGCACTTCATCCAGCTGGCATAAGACCTGGAATTGGTTCTTGGTATAAACTAAAGCAAAAAGAAAATGTGACCTTTTTCAAAATGAAAGAACTGAATTAGAGTAAGGGCTCAATTCAATCAAATACTACTACTACTACTACTACCAGTAATACTACTACTACCACTACTACTGCCAATACTACTACTACCACCAATACTACTACTACCACTACTGATAATACTACTACTACCACCACTACTGATAATACTACTACTACCACTACTACTACTGCTACCACCACTACTACTGCTACCACCACTACTACTGCTACCACCACTACTACTACCAGCAATGTGTGAGCAATCAAAGTAGCCACACATTTGTAAACGTCTCTAAAACGTCTCTAAAAGTAAGATCCACGCCCACTTAACGTGTAACATCCACACAATGGTGTGACAGTATATTAGGCTATATCAAGACATTCATTCAGGAAGTCTACAGTATTCTTTGCTTTACCTCCTTGTTTAAACAACCAACCCAATACTGTAAATTCAATGCATAACTTTAAACTTGTATTTTGTCTACATGAAAACATGGTTTTAATACAGCCTCTTCACATTGCATGGTTAACTATCTGTGTTTCCTCTCCTTATCTGGAGGTCAGTGCAGTAAAGTATTAGAGCCATGTTTGTTGTTTGCTCTGCCCAGTGTACTCCGGGGGACCTGCTGTTTGACAGGTTGAACAGGGACAAGTGAAACCAGTAAAAACAGAACATAGCACCACTCTGTTTGCTTAAGAACCCAAAGAACAGATTGCCAATACAAAATACATTGCAAGCTCAGTTGCTCTGCATTCCACCTGTCCATCAAACATTACCTGCAGAACCACCACGGGGGCAGGAGAGTAACGAGACAAAACGGAAGAGGGTTTGAGGAAGAGAATGTCATGTTTGATGCTGTCTGTGACCCTGTGTCTGACAGTGAGGATTGGTGTTTTCACGTGTGCACATGCACATAATCACCCATCCACTTGTAAACCCTACCTACCCCATAATCACCCCTATACCAGTAAACCCTACCTACCCCATAATCACCCCTCCACTTGTAAACCCTACCTACCCCATAATCACCCATCCACTTGTAAACCCTACCTACCCCATAATCACCCCTATACTAGTAAACCCTACCTACCCCGTAATCACCCCTCCACTTGTAAACCCTACCTACCCCATAAGCACCCCTATACTAGTAAACCCTACCTACCCCATAATCACCCCTCCACTAGTAAACCCTACCTACCCCATAATCACCCCTCCACTAGTAAACCCTACCTACCCCATAATCACCCCTCCATTAGTAAACCCTACCTACCCCATAATCACCCCTCCACTAGTAAACCCTACCTACCCCATAATCACCCCTCCATTAGTAAACCCTACCTACCCCATAATCACCCCTCCACCAGTAAACCCTACCTACCCCATAATCACCCCTCCACCAGTAAACCCTACCTACCCCATAATCACCCCTCCACCAGTAAACCCTACCTACCCCATAATCACCCCTCCATTAGTAAACCCTACCTACCCCAGAATCACCCCTCCACTTGTAAACCCTACCTACCCCATAATCACCCCTCCACTAGTAAACCCTACCTACCCCATAATCACCCCTCCATTAGTAAACCCTACCTACCCCATAATCACCCCTCCACTAGTAAACCCTACCTACCCCATAATCACCCCTCCATTAGTAAACCCTACCTACCCCATAATCACCCCTCCACTTGTAAACCCTACCTACCCCATAATCACCCCTCCACCAGTAAACCCTACCTACCCCATAATCACCCCTCCACCAGTAAACCCTACCTACCCCATAATCACTGCCAGTTCCTTGATGCTAGTTGTGGAAAAAGTACTCAATTGTCATTAGAGGTCGACCGATTAATTAGGGCCGATTGCAAGTTTTCATAACAATCGGAAATCTGTATTTTTTTACACCTTTATTTCATCTTTATTTAACGAGGCAAGTCAGTTAAGAACACATTCTTATTTTCAATGACGGCCTAGGAACAGTGGGTTAACTGCCTCGTTCAGGGGCAGAACGACAGATTTTTACCTTGTCAGCTCAGGGATTCAATCTTGCAACCTTAGGGTTAACTAGTCCAACGCTCTAACCACCTGATTACATTGCACTCCACGAGGAGACTGCCTGTTACGCGAATGCAGTAAGCCAAGGTAAGTTGCTAGCTAGTTAAACTTATCTTATAAAAAAACAATCAATCAATCACTAGTTAACTACACATGGTTGATGATATTACTAGTTTATCTAGTGTGTCCTGCGTTGCATATAATCGATGCGGTGCGTATCATTGCTCCAATGTGTACCTAACCATAAACACCAATGCCTTTCTTGAAATCAATACACAGAAGTATATATTTTTAAACCTGCATATTTACATAAAATAAATCCAGGTAAGCAGGCAATGTTAACCAGGTGAAATTGTGTCACTTCTC
>NW_022265027.1:0-2500 GCF_002021735.2 Oncorhynchus kisutch | reverse complement strand
GAAAAAATGGACATTAAGATTCTGTGCAACAACTTTCACAACTGACATGCATGGATAGCCTAGCTCCTTAACACGTTACAAAATGGCAGAACCCGTGTGAGCTGTTTGACAGGCAAGGCCCTGTGAGTGTTAGCCTTGCTACATGCTCCAGAATAAGCACGTCAGCGAAGGTGAGTAGGCAATAATTCCACAATGAACAAATGCCAGTGTAATGGGATTGTGCAGGGCCATACCATCAGAGTCATCTCGTCAACGGAACCTAATAAGCATGAGAACCTGACAATGTCAACAAAGAGATGCTGCCAAGCACAACAGCTTGTTGTGAGCGAAGCGAAGCTCCCAAAACAGGCTCAGTCCGGTCCCTCCAAATCAACAGCACTAATGCTATGTCCCAAATGGCACACCTATCCCTATATAGTGCACTAATTTTGACCAGAGGCTATATAGGACCTGGTCTAAAGTAGTGCACTATATATACAACATGGTGCCATAGAGAATGCAGCAACAGTTTAGCCTCAGGAAGACATTCCAGTTATTTCTCCTGATTGTGTTCTATTTAAAGCCTGCTGCCACCGTCTCTCTCACTCTCAGATTACATTGTCAATGTGTCTGCTTTCTTTTGATTGGCTGTTTGATCAAATTTGGTTTGAATTATATATATATATATGAATTATATATATATTATTAGTATCTGAGGTGACAAGGTTGTCAATTAGTGAGGTTGTCCATTAGTGAAGTTGTCTATTATCAAGGTTCTCTTAGTGAGGGTGTCTCTTAGTGAGGGTGTCTCCTAGTGAGGGTGTCTCCTAGTGAGGGTGTCTCCTAGTGAGGGTGTCTCCTAGTGAAGTTGTCTATTAGTGAGGGTGCCTATTAGTGAGGGTGCCTATTAGTGAGGGTGCCTATTGTGAGGGTGTCTATTAGTGAGGTTGTCCATTAGTGAGGGTGTCTATTAGTGAGGGTTGTCCATTAGTGAGGGTGTCTATTACTGAAGTTGTATCTTAGTGAAGTTATCTATTAGTGAGGGTGTCTATTAGTGAGGTTGTCTATTAGTGAGGTTGTCTATTAGTGAGGGTGTCTATTAGTGAGGGTGTCTATTACTGAAGTTGTCTCTTAGTGAGGGTGTCTATTAGTGAGGGTGTCTATTAGTGAGGGTGTCTATTAGTGAGGGTGTCTATTAGTGAGGGTGTCTATTAGTGAGGGTGTCTATTAGTGAGGGTGTCTATTAGTGAGGGTGTCTATTAGTGAGGTTGTCTATTAGTGAGGGTGTCTATTAGTGAGGGTGTCTATTAGTGAGGGTGTCTATTAGTGAGGGTGTCTATTAGTGAAGTTGTCTATTAGTGAGGTTGTCTATTAGTGAGGTCGTCTATATCTCAGGCCTATCAATTACTGAAGCACACATGAAAGAAGTGGTAGGCCTCCAGCAGACAGGAAGTCAGACAGCAAGGTTCTGGGAGAGTAAGTTGGGGTGGTGGTGGGGCCAGGGGAGGAGGGGTGGTGGGAGGAGGAGGGTTGAGGCAGTGTTCTAGAAGGAGGAACCGAAGGCTGTCACTACAGGAGCACAACAGACCCACACGACCGCACCTTCCCTGTTCCCATCATGCCTGCTGCCAACTCTCGCTTTCAGACAGGTCTGGGGTAGGGGAGGCAGCGAGGGGTGGCTAGGGGCACCACCGCACACAACCGTCACCTCACACCAGACGTCAGGTGACAAGTCACCTGAATCTTGGATGATCAGGTACTACAACAAACAGTAGATCAAACAATCACGTTTAGAGTCAGAGGCAAAGGGTTCAGACCACAACTTAGTTTAGCTACGTGTCACTTCAGAAGTAAACTCCAGTAAGACCCAAGGCCCAACTTAGTATTTTTAAATGACTCAACAATATCAGAACATCCCTGGGTTTCCCCACATACACACACGGTCAGCTGCTTGCCAACTGCAGTCCTAACAGCACTAATGGCACAACAAGGTATACTGGGTCAACTAGGCTGCCCTACATACCACTGCTATCACCATTCACTAGCAACATTGTGGTTTAAGTTCCAGATAAAATTTATGTTCTGGAGTGCTGTAGTCACCTCTGAGATGCCTTGAGGACGGAAACTGTTTCTGAATGTGTCGTACTTTACAGATCTAGGATCCAAATTCACCATGAGTCTGCCATGATGTCCATAACAGTCCCTCTTGCTCAGTGGAACCCAGAAGGATATGTGACCCCTGGTTACGTACGTGCTGTTCTTTCAGCACCACGACTCCACGGGCGATCAAATGACTTGAAAAACCTTCATCAGGTTCTGTTGCCTTCGTCTAGTAGTCCTCCTCTGGTCTTATTCTAACAAATAGAAGATGATCACTTCTCACAATGGTGCTCATTAAGTGAAGTTAGATCAAAGCTGAATCAATGTCTCCGCAAGATCACATAATGATTCATTCGTATTTTACATAACAGAACCAAATATAATAGCATATACTGTAGCATAGTAGGTCTTTAATAAATCC
>NW_022265026.1:7500-19384 GCF_002021735.2 Oncorhynchus kisutch | reverse complement strand
TTCTGTTCTGCTCTGCTCCTGTTCTGCTCCTGTTCTGTTTCTGTTCAGCTTTGATCTGTTTCTGCTCCTGTTCTGCTCCTGTTCTGTTCTGTTCTTGCTTGCTCCTGTTCTGCTCCTGTTCTGTTCTGTTCTGCTCTGCTCTGTTCTGCTCCTGTTCTGCTGCTTCCTTGTCTGTCTGTTCTGTTCTGCTTTGATCTGTTCTGCTCTGTTCTGCTCCTGTTCTGTTCTACTCTGTTCTGTTTGCTCTGCTCTGTTCTGCTCCTGTTCTGCTCCTGTTCTGTTCTGTTCTGCTCTGCTCCTGTTCTGCTCTGTTCTGTTCTGCTCCGGTTTCTGCTCTGCTCTGTTCTGCTCCTGTTCTGCTCCTGTTCTGTTCTGTTCTGTTCTGCTCTGTTCTGTCTGTTCACTCTGTTCTGTTCTGCTCTGCTCCTGTTCTGCTCCTGTTCTGCTCCTGTTCTGTTCTGCTCTGTTCTGCTCCTGTTCTGTTTCTGCTCTGCTTGATCTGTTCTAATCTGTTCTATTCTGCTCTGTTCTGTTCTGCTCCTGTTCTGTTTTCTGTTCTGCTGCCTGTTCTGTTTTGTTCTACTCTGTTCTGTCTGTTCTGCTCCTGTTTCTGTTCTGTTCTGTTCTGCTCCTGTTCTGTTCTGTTCTGCTCTGCTCCTGTTCTGCTCTGTCTGCTCCTGTTTTGTTCTGCTCCTGTTTTGTTTCTGTTCTGCTCCTGTTCTGTTCTGTTCTGTTCTGCTCCCCTTGCTCTGCTCCTGTTCTGCTCCTGTTCTGCTCCTGTTCTCTCCTGTTCTGTTCTGTTCTGCTTTGACTGTTCTGCTCTGTTCTTCTGCTCCTGTTCTGTTCTCTACTCTGTTCTGTTCTTCTGCTCTGTTCTGCTCCGTTCTGCTCCTGTTCTGTTCTGTTCTGCTCTGCTCCTGTTCTGCTCTGTTCTGTTCTGTTTCTGCTCCTGTTCTGCTCTGCTCTCTGTTCTGCTCCTGTTCTGCTCCTGTTCTGTTCTGTTCTGTTCTGTTCTGCTCCTGTTCTGTTCTGTTCTGTTCTGTTCTACTCTGTTCTGTTCTGCTCTGTTTCTTTCTGTTCCGCTCTCTTTGTTCTGTTCTGTTCTGTCTGCTCCTGTTCTTCTGCTCCTGTTCTGCTCCTGTTCTGTTCTGTTCTGCTTTGATCTGTTCTGCTCTGTTCTGCTCCTGTCTGTTCTGCTCTGTTCTGTTCTGCTCCTGCTGCTCTGTTCTGCTCCTGTTCTGCTCCTGTTCTGTTCTGTTCTGCTCTGCTCCTGTTCTTCTCTGTTCTGCTCTGCTTCTGTTCTGCTCCTGTTCTGCTCCTGTTCTGTTTCTGTTCTGCTCTGCTCCTGTTCTCTGCTCTGTTCTGTTTTGCTCCTTCCGGTCTGCTCTGCTCTGTTCTGCTCCTGTTCTCTGCTCCTGTTCTGTTCTGTTTCTGCTCCTGTTCTGTTCTGTTCTACTCTGTTCTGTTCTGTTCTGTTCTGTTCTACTCTGTTCTGTTCTGCTCTGCTCCTGTTCTGCTCCTGTTCTGTCCTGTTCTGTTCTGCTTTCTGCTCTGTTCTGCTCCTGTTCTGTTCTGCTCTGCTTTGATCTGTTCTAATCTGTCTCTATTCTGCTCTGTTCTGTTCTGCTCCTGTTCTGTTCTGTTCTGTTCTGCCCTGTTCTGTTTTGTTCTACTCTGTTCTGTTCTGTTCTGCTGCTCCTGTTCTGTTCTGTTCTGTTCTGCTCCTGTTTCTGTTCTGTTCTGCTCTGCTCCTGTTCTGCTCTGTTCTGCTCCTGTTCTGTTCTGCTCCTGTTCTGTTCTGTTCTGTTCTGCTCCCTGTTCTGTTCTCTGCTCTGCTCCTGCTCTGCTCCTGTTCTGCTCCTGTTCTGTTCTGTTCTGTTCTGCTCTGCTCCTGTTCTACTCTGTTCTTCTGCTCTGTTCTGCTCCTGTTTCTGTTCTGTCTGTTTCTGCTCCTGTTCTGTTCTGCTCTGCTCTGTTCTGCTCCTGTTCTGCTCCTGTTCTGTTCTGTTCTGCTCTGCTCGTTCTGCTGCTCTGTTCTGTTCTGCTCCGGTCTGCTCTGCTCTGTTCTGTCTGCTCCTGTTCTGCTTCCTGTTCTGTTTCTGTTCTGTTCTGCTCCTGTTCTGTTCTGTTCTGCTCTTTGTTCTGTTCTGTTCTGTTCTACTCTGTTCTGTTCTGCTCTGCTCCTGTTCTGCTCCTGTTCTGCTCCTGTTCTGTTCTGCTGCTTCTGTTCTGCTCCTGTTCTGTTCTGCTCTGCTTTGTTTTTCTAATCTGTTCTGTTCTGCTCTGTTCTGTTCTGCTCCTGTTCTGTTCTGTTCTGCCCTGTTCTGTTTTTGTTCTACTCTGTTCTGTTCTGTTCTGCTCCTGTTCTGTTCTGTCTGTTCTGCTCCTGTTCTGTTCTGTTCTCTCTGCTCCTGTTCTGCTCTGTTCTGCTCCTTTTTTCCCTGTTCTGTTCTGCTGCTCTGTTCTGTTCTGTTCTGCTCTGCTCCTGTCTTCTGTTTCTGCTCTGTCTGCTCCTGTTCTGTTCTGTTCTGTTCTGTTCTGTTCCTGCTCTGCTCCTGTTCTGCTCCTGTTCTGCTCTGTTCTGCTCCTGTTCTTCTGCTCTTCTCCTGTTCTGCTCCTGTTCTGCCTGTTCTGTTCTGTTCTGTTCTGTTCTGCTCTGCTCCTGTTCTGCTCCTGTTCTGCTCTGTTCTGCTCCTGTTCTGTTCTGTTCTGTTCTGCTCTGTTCTGTCTGTTCTGCTCCTGTTCTGTTCTGCTCCTGTTTCTGCCTCTGTTCTGCTCCTGTTCTGTTCTGCTCTGCTCCTGTTCTGCTCTGTTCTGTTCTGCTCTGTTCTGTTCTGCTCTGTTCTGCTCCTGTTCTGCTCCTGTTCTGCTTCTGTTCTGTTCTGCTCTGCTCCTGTTCTGCTCTGTTTCTGTTCTGCTCCTGTTCTGCTCTGCTCTGTTCTGCTCCTGTTCTGCTCCTGTTCTGTTCTGTTCTTTCTCTGCTCTGTTCTGTCTGTTCTGTTCTGTTCTGCTCTGTTCTGTTCTGCTCCCTGTTCTGCTCCTGTTCTGCTGTTCTGCTCTCTGTTCTGTTCTGTTCTGCTTTCTGCTCCTGTTCTCTGCTCCTGTTCTGTTCTGTTCTGCTCTGCTCCTGTTCTGCTCCTGTTCTGCTCCTGTTCTGTTCTGTTTCTGCTGTTGCTCCTGTTCTGCTCTGTTCTGCTCCTGTTTGTTCTGCTCTGTTCTGTTCTGTTCTGCTCCTGTTTTCTGTCTGTTCTGTTCTGTTCTGCTCCTGTTCTGTTTCTGTTCTGCTCTGTTCCTGTTCTCTGCTCTGTTTTCTGCTCTGTTCTGTTCTCTCCTGTTCTGTTTCTGTTCTGTTCTGCTCCTGTTTCTGTTCTGTTCTGCTCTGCTCCTGTTCTGCTCTGTTCTGCTCTGTTTCTGTTCTGTTCTGCTCTTCTTTCCTGTTCTGCTCCTGTTTCTCTGCTCTGCTCTGCTCCCTTTTCTGTTCTGTTCTGCTCTGCTTCCTGTTCTGCTCTGTTCTGCTCCTGTTCTGTTCTGTTCTGTTCTGCTCTGCTCCTGTTCTGCTCCTGTTCTGCTCTGTTCTGCTTCTGCTCCTGTTCTGTTCTGTTTCTGTTTTCTGCTTCCTGTTTCTGTTCTGCTCTGTTCTGTTCTGCTCCTTTTCTGTTCTGCTCCTGTTCTCTGTTCTGTTCTGCTCTGTTCTGTTCTGCTCTGTTCTGCTCCTGTTCTGTTCTGCTCTGTTCTGTTCTGCTCTGCTCTGTTCTGCTCCTGTTCTGCTCCTGTTCTGTTCTGTTCTGCTCTGCTCCTGTTCTGCTCTGTTCTGTTCTGCTCCTGTTCTGCTCTGCTCTGTTCTGCTCCTGTTCTGTTCGTTTCTGTTCTACTCTGTTCTGTTCTGTTCTGTTCTGTTCTACTCTGTTCTGTTCTGCTCTTCTGTTCTGCTCCTGTTCCTGTTCTGCTCCTGTTCTGCTCCTGTTCTGTTCTGCTGCTCTGTTCTGCTCCTGTTCTGTTCTGCTCTGCTTTGATCTGTTCTAATCTGTTCTATTCTGCTCTGTTCTGTTCTGCTCCTGTTCTGTCTGTTCTGTTCTGCCCTGTTCTGTTTTGTTCTACTCTGTTCTGTTCTGTTCTGCTCCTCTGTCTGTTCTGTTCTGTTCTGCTCCTGTTCTGTTCTGTTCTGCTCTGCTCCTGTTCTGCTGCTCTGTTCTGCTCCTGTTCTGTTCTGCTCCTGTTCTGTTCTGTTCTGTTCTGCTCCTGTTCTGTTCTGCTCTGCTCCTGCTCTGCTCCTGTTCTGCTCCTGTTGTTCTGTTCTGTTCTGTTCTGCTCTGCTCCTGTTCTACTCTGTTCTGTCTGTTCTGCTCCTGTTCTGTTCTGTTCTGTTCTGCTCCTGTTCTGTTCTGCTCTGCTCTGTTCTGCTCCTGTTCTGCTCCTGTTCTGTTCTGTTCTGCTCTGCTCCTGTTCTGCTCTGTTCTGTTTTCTGCTCCGTTCTGCTCTGCTCTGTTCTGCTCCTGTTCTGCTCCTGTTCTGTTCTGTTCTGTTCTGCTCTTTCTGTTCTGTTCTGTTCTGCTCTACTCTGTTCTGTTCTGTTCTGTTCTACTCTGTTCTGTTCTGCTCTGCTCCTCTGTTCTGCTCCTGTTCTGCTCCTGTTCTGTTCTGCTCTGTTCTGCTCCTGTTCTGTTCTGCTCTGCTTTGATCTGTTCTAATCTGTTCTATTCTGCTCTGTTCTGTTCTGTTCTGCTTCCTGTTCTGTTCTGTTCTGCCCTGTTCTGTTTTGTTTTTCTACTCTGTTCTGTTCTGTTCTGCTCCTGTTCTGTTCTGTTCTGTTCTGCTCCTGTTCTGTTCTGTTCTGCTCTGCTCCTGTTCTGCTCTGTTCTGCTCCTGTTCTGTTCTGCTCCTGTTCTGTTCTGTTCTGCTCTGCTCCTGTTCTGCTCTGTTCTGCTCTGTTCTGTCTGTTTCTGTTCTGTTCTGTTCTGCTCTGTTCTGTTCTGCTCCTGTTCTGCTCTGCTCTGCTCCTGTTCTGTTCTGTCTCTCTCCTGTTCTGCTCTGTTCTGCTCCTGTTCTGTTCTGTTCTGTTCTGTTCTGCTCTGCTCCTGTTCTGCTCCTGTTCTGCTCTGTTCTGCTCCTGTTCTGTTCTGTTCTGTTCTGCTCCTGTTCTGTTCTGTTCTGCTCCTGTTCTGTTCTGCTCCTGTTCTGCTCTGTTCTGCTCCTGTTCTGCTTGTTCTGCCCTTTCTGCTCCTGTTCTGTTCTGTCTCTTCTCTGTTCTGTTCTGCTCTGTTCTGCTCCTGTTCTGCTCCTGTTCTGTTCTGTTCTGCTCTGCTCCTGTTCTGCTCTGCTCTGTTCTGTTCTGCTCCTGTTCTGCTCTGCTCTGTTCTGCTCCTGTTCTGCTCCTGTTCTGTTCTGTTCTGTTCTACTCTGTTCTGTTCTGTTCTGTTCTACTCTGTTCTGTTCTGCTCCTGTTCTGCTCCTGTTCTGCTCCTGTTCTGTTCTGTTCTGCTCTGCTCCTGTTCTGCTCCTGTTCTGTTCTGTTCTGCTCTGCTCCTGTTCTGCTCCTGTTCTGCTCCTGTTCTGTTCTCTGTTCTCTGCTTTGATTCTGTTCTGCTCTGTTCTGCTCCTGTTTTGTTCTACTCTGTTCTGTTCTGTTCTGCTCCTGTTCTGTTCTGTTCTGTTCTGCTCCTGTTCTGTTCTGTTCTGCTCTGCTCTCTGTTCTGCTCTGTTCTGCTCCTGTTCTGTTCTTCTGCTCCTGTTCTGTTCTGTTCTGTTCTGCTCCTGTTCTGTTCTGCTGTTCTGCTCTGCTCTCCTGTTCTGCTCTGTTCTGCTCCTGTTCTGTTCTGTTCTGCTCTGCTCCTGTTCTGCTCCTGTTCTGCTCTGCTCTGCTCTCCTGTTCTGTTCTGTTCTCTCTGCTCTCCTGTTCTGCTCTGTTCTGCTCCTGTTCTGTTCTGTTCTGTTCTGCTCTGCTCCTGTTCTGCTCCTGTTCTGCTCTGTTCTGCTCCTGTTCTGTTCTGTTCTGCTGCTCCTGTTCTGCTCTGTTTCTGCTCCTGTTCTGTGTTCTGCTCCTGTTCTGCTCTGTTCTGCTCCTGTTCTGTTCTGCTCATGTTCTGCTCCTGTTCTGTTCTACTCTCTGTTCTGTTCTGCTCTGTTCTGCTCCTTTCTGCTCCTGTTCTGTTCTGTTCTGCTCTGCTCCCTGTTCTGCTCTGTTCTGTTCTGCTCCTGTTCTGCTCTGCTCTGTTCTGCTCCTGTTCTGTTCTGTTCTGTCTCTCTGTTCTGTTCTGTTCTGTTCTGTCTGTTCTACTCTGTTCTGTTCTGCTCTCTGCTCCTGTTCTGCTCCTGTTCTGCTCTCCTGTTCTGTTCTGTTCTGCTCTGCTCCTGTTCTGCTCTGTTCTGTTCTGCTCTTCTCCTGTTCTGCTCCTGTTCTGTTCTGTTCTGCTTTGATCTGTTCTGCTCTGTTCTGCTCCTGTTCTGTTCTACTCTGTTCTGTTCTGCTCTGCTCTGTTCTGCTCCTGTTCTGTTCTGTTCTGTTCTGCTCTGCTCCTGTTCTGCTCTGTTCTGTTCTGCTCCGGTTCTGCTCTGCTCTGTTCTGCTCCTGTTCTGTTCTGCTCCTGTTCTGTTCTGTTCTGTTCTGTTCTCTCCTGTTCTGCTTTGTTCTGTTCTGCTCTGTTCTGCTCCTGTTCTGTTCTACTCTGTTCTGTTCTGCTCTGCTCTGCTCTGTTTCTGCTCCTGTTGTTCTCTCCTGTTCTGTTCTGTTCTGCTCTGCTCTGTTCTGCTCTGTTCTTTTCTGCTGCTCGGTTCTCTGCTCTGCTCTGTTCTCTGCTCCTGTTCTGCTCTGTTCTGTTCTGTTCTGTTCTGTTCTGCTCCTGTTCTGTTCTGTTCTGTTCTACTCTGTTCTGTTCTGCTCTGCTCCTGTTCTGCTCCTGTTCTGTTCTGCTCTGTTCTGCTCCTGTTCTGTTCTGCTCTGCTTTGATCTGTTCTAATCTGTTCTATTCTGCTCTGTTCTGTTCTGCTGCTCCTGTTCTGTTCTGTTCTCTGCCCTGTTCTGTTTTGTTCTACTCTGTTCTGTTCTGTTCTGTTCTGTTCTGTTCTGTTCTGTTCTGTTCTGCTCCTGTTCTGTTCTGTTCTGCTCTGCTCCTGCTCTGCTCCTGTTCTGCTTCTGCTCCTGTTCTGCTCCTGTTCTGCTGCTCCTTTCTGCTCCTGTTCTGCTGTTCTGTTCTGCTTTGATCTGTTCTGCTCTGTTCTGCTCCGGTTCTGTTCTACTCTGTTCTGTTCTACTCTCTGTTCTGTTCTGTTCTGCTCCTGTTCTGTTCTGTTCTGCTCCTGTTCTGTTCTGTTCTGTTCTGCTCTGCTCCTGTTCTGCTCTGTTCTGCTCCTGTTCTGTTTGTTCTGTTCTGTTCTGTTCTCTGCTCTGCTCCTGTTCTGCTCCTGTTCTGCTCTGTTCTGCTCCTGTTCTGTTCTGTTCTGTTCTGCTCCTGTTCTGCTCTGTTCTGTTCTGCTCCTGTTCTGTTCTGCTCCTGTTCTGCTCTGTTCTGCTCCTGTTCTGTTCTGCTCCTGTTCTGCTCCTGTTCTGTTCTGTTCTACTCTGTTCTGTTCTACTCTGTTCTGTTCTGCTCTGCTCTGTTCTGCTCCTGTTCTGTTCTGCTCCTGTTCTGCTCTGTTCTGCTCCTGTTCTGTTCTGCTCCTGTTCTGCTCCTGTTCTGCTCCTGTTCTGTTCTGTTCTACTCTGTTCTGTTCTACTCTGTTCTGTTCTGCTCTACTCTGTTCTGTTCTGCTCTGCTCCTGTTCTGCTCCTGTTCTGCTCCTGTTCTGTTCTGTTCTGCTTTGTTCTGTTCTGCTCTGTTTCTGTTCTGCTCCTGTTCTGTTCTACTCTGTTCTGTTCTGCTCTGTTCTGCTCCTGTTCTGCTCCTGTTCTGTTCTACTCTGTTCTGTTCTGTTCTGTTCTGCTCCTGTTCTGTTCTACTCTTCTGTTCTGTTCTGCTCTGTTCTGCTCTGTTCTTCTGCTCCTGTTCTGTTCTACTCTGTTCTGTTCTGTTCTTTCTGTTCTGCTCCTGTTCTGTTCTGTTCTGCTCTGCTCCTGTTCTGTTCTGCTCCTGTTCTCCTGCTCTGTTCTGCTCCTGTTCTGTACTGCTCCTCCTGTTCTGCTCCTGTTCTGTTCTGTTCTACTCTGTTCTGTTCTACTCTGTTCTGTTCTCTGCTCTGTTCTGCTCCTGTTCTGTTTCTGCTCCTGTTCTGCTCTGTTCTGCTCCTGTTCTGTTCTGCTCTTCTGTTCTGCTCCTGTTCTGTTCCTGTTCTACTCTGTTCTGTCTGTTCTGCTCTTCTACTCTGTTCTGTTCTGCTCTACTCTGTTCTGTTCTGCTCTGCTCCTGTTCTGCTCCTGTTCTGCTCCTGTTCTGCTCCTGTTCTGTTCTGTTCAGCTTTGATCTGTTCTGCTCTGTTCTGCTCCTGTTCTGTTCTACTCTGTTCTGTTCTGCTCTGTTCTGCTCCTGTTCTGTTCTGTTCTGCTCTGCTCCTGTTCTGCTCTGTTCTGTTCTGCTCCTGTTCTGCTCTGCTCTGTTCTGCTCCTGTTCTGCTCCTGTTCTGTTCTATTCTGTTCTACTCTGTTCTGTTCTGTTCTGTTCTACTCTGTTCTGTTCTGTTCCTGTCTCTTATACACATCTCTCTGCTCCTGTTCTGCTCCTGTTCTGTTCTGTTCTGCTCTGCTCCTGTTCTGCTCCTGTTCTGTTCTGTTCTGCTCTGCTCCTGTTCTGCTCCTGTTCTGCTCCTGTTCTGTTCTGTTCTGCTTTGATCTGTTCTGCTCTGTTCTGCTCCTGTTCTGTTCTACTCTCTGTTCTGTTCTGCTCTGCTCTGTTCTGCTCCTGTTCTGCTCCTGTTCTGTTCTGTTCTGCTCTGCTCCTGTTCTGCTCTGTTCTGTTCTCTGCTGCTCCGGTTCTGCTCTGCTCTGTTCTGCTCCTGTTCTGCTCCTGTTCTGTTCTGTTCTGTTCTGCTCCTGTTCTGTTCTGTTCTGTTCTACTCTGTTCTGTTCTGCTCTGCTCTGTTCTGCTCCTGTTCTGCTCCTGTTCTGTTCTGCTCTGTTCTGCTCCTGTTCTGTTCTGCTCTGCTTTGATCTGTTCTAATCTGTTATTTTCTGCTCTGTTCTGTTCTGCTCCTGTTCTGTTCTGTTCTGCCCTGTTCTGTTTTGTTCTACTCTGTTCTGTTCTGTTCTGTTCTGTTCTGCTCCTGTTCTGTTCTGTTCTGTTCTGTTCTGTTCTGCTCCTGTTCTGTTCTGCTCTGCTCCCTCTGCTTCTCCTGTTCTGCTCCTGTTCTGCTCCTGTTTGTCTGCTCCTGTTCTGTTCTGTTCTGCTTTGATCTGTTCTGCTCTGTTCTGCTCCTGTCTGTTCTACTCTGTTCTGTTCTTTCTGCCTCTCTTCTGCTCCTGTTCTGCTCCTGTTCTGTTCTGTTCTGTTTCTGTTCTGTTCTGTTCTGTCTGCTCTGTTTTCTGTTCTGTTCTGCTCCTGTTTCTCTCCTGTTTCTGTTCTGCTCTGCTCCTGTTCTGCTTCTGTTCTGCTCCTGTCTGTTCTGCTGTTCTGCTCTGTTCTTTCCTGCTCCTGTTCTGCTCTCTGTTTTCTGTTCTGTTCTGCTCTGCTCCCTGTTCTGCTCCTGTTCTGCTCCTGTTCTGTTCTGTTCTGCTTTGATCTGTTCTGCTGCTCTGTTCTGCTCCTGTTCTGTTCTACTCTGTTCTGTTCTGCTCTGCTCTGTTCTGCTTCTGTTCTGCTCCTGTTCTGTTCTGTTCTGCTCTGCTCCTGTTCTCTGCTCTGTTCTGTTCTGCTCCTTCTGCTCCGTTTCTGCTCTGCTCTGTTCTGCTGCACCTGTTCTGCTCCTGTTCTGTTCTGTACTGTTCTGCTCCTGTTCTGTTCTGTTCTACTCTGTTCTCTGTTCTGTTCTGTTCTGTTCTACTCTGTTCTGTTCTGCTCCTGTTCTGCTCCTGTTCTGTTCTGCTCTCTGTTCTGCTCTTTTCTGTCTGTTCTGCTCTGCTTTGATCTGTTCTAATTCTGTTCTATTCTGCTCTGTTCTGTTCTGCTCCTCCTGTTCTGTTCTGTTCTGCCCTGTTCTGTTTTGTTCTACTCTCTTTTCTGTTCTGCTCTGCTCCTGTTCTGCTCTGTTCTGTTCTGCTCCGGTTCTGCTCTGCTCTGTTCTGCTCCTGTTCTGCTCCTGTTCTGTTCTGTTCTGTTCTGCTACTGTTCTGTTCTGTTCTGTTCTACTCTGTTCTGTTCTGTTCTGTTCTACTCTGTTCTGTTTGTTCTGCTCTGCTCCTTTTCTTTCCTTTCTGCTCCTGTCTGTTCTGCTCCTGTTCTGTTCTGCTCTGTTCTGCTCCTGTTCTGTTCTGCTCTGTTCTGCTCCTGTTCTGTTCTGCTCTGCTTTGATCTGTTCTAATCTGTTCTATTCTGCTCTGTTCTGTTCTGCTCCTGTTCTGTTCTGTTCTGCTGCCTGTTTTCTGTTTTGTTTCTACTCTGTTCTGTTCTGCTCCTGTTCTGTTCTGTTCTGTTCTGCTCCTGTTCTGTTCTGTTCTGCTCTGCTCCTGTTCTGCTCTGTTCTGCTCCTGTTCTGTTCTGCTGCTCCTGTTTCTGTTCTGTTCTGTTCTGTTCTGCTCCTGTTCTGTTATGTTCTGTTCTGCTCCTGTTAGACTCTGTTCTGCTCCTGTTCGACTCTGTTCTGTTCTGCTCTGCTCCTGTTCTGCTCCTGTTCTGCTCTGTTCTGCTCTCTGTCTGTTCTGTTCTGTTCTGTTCTGCTCCTGTTCTGCTCTGTTCTGCTCCTGTTCTGTTCTGCTCCTGTTCTGCTCTGTTCTGCTCCTGTTCTGTTCTGCTGCTCCTGTTCTGCTCCTGTTCTGTTCTGTTCTACTCTGTTCTGTTCTGTTCTGTTCTGCTCTGCTCTGTTCTGCTCCTGTTCTGTTCTGCTCCTGTTCTGCTCTGTTCTGCTCCTGTTCTGTTCTGCTCCTGTTTCTGCTCCTGTTCTGTTCTGTTCTACTCTGTTCTGTTCTACTCTGTTCTGTTCTGCTCTCTACTCTTTTCTGTTCTGCACTGCTCCTGTTCTGCTCCTGTTCTGCTCCTGTCTGTTCTGTTCAGCTTTGTTTGATCTGTTCTCTGCTCTGTTCTGCTCCTGTTCTGTTCTACTCTGTTCTGTTCTGCTCTGTTCTCTTCCTGTTCTGCTCCTGTTCCGTTCTGTTCTGCTCTGCTCCTGTTCTGCTCTGTTCTGTTCTGCTCCTGTTCTGCTCTGCTCTGTCTGCTGTTCTGCTGCTCCTTTCTGCTCCTGTTCTGTTCTGTTCTGTTCTACTCTGTTCTGTTCTGTTCTGTTCTACTCTGTTCTGTTCTGCTCCTGTTCTGCTCCTGTTCTGTTCTGTTCTGCTCTGCTCCTGTTCTGCTCCTGTTCTGTTCTGCTCTGCTCCTGTTCTGCTCCTGTTCTCTGCTCTGTTCTGTTCTGTTTCTGTTCTGCTTTGATCTGTTCTGCTCTGTTCTGCTCCTGTTTTGTTCTACTCCTGTTCTGTTCTGCTCTGCTCTGTTCTGCTCCTGTTCTGCTCCTGTCTGTTCTTTCTTTCTGCTCTGCTCCTGTTCTGCTCTGTTCTGTTCTCTGCTCCGGTTCTGCTCTGCTCTGTTCTGCTCCTGTTCTGCTCCTGTTCTGTTCTGTTCTGTTCTGCTCCTGTTCTGTTCTACTCTGTTCTGTTCTCTGCTCTGCTCTGCTCTGTTTCTGCTCCTGTTCTGCTCCTGTTCTGTTCTGTTCTGCTCTGCTCCTGTTCTGCTCTGTTTCTGTTCTGCTCCGGTTCTCTGCTCTGCTCTGTTCTGCTCCTGTTCTGCTCCTGTTCTGTTCTGTTCTGTTCTACTCTGTTCTGTTCTGCTCTGCTCTGTTCTGCTCCTGTTCTGTTCTGCTCCTGTTCTGCTCT
>NW_022265026.1:0-2500 GCF_002021735.2 Oncorhynchus kisutch | reverse complement strand
AGCTGTCCTATAGCCAGACCTGTAGAGCATCACCCTGTCACATGATCTACATGATGAGCTGTCCTATAGCCAGACCTGTAGAGCATCACCCTGTCACATGATCTACATGATGAGCTGTCCTATAGCCAGACCTGTAGAGCATCACCCTGTCACATGATCTGCATGATGAGCTGTCCTATAGCCAGACCTGTAGTGCATCACCCTGTCATGATCTACATGATGAGCTGTCCTATAGCCAGACCTGTAGAGCATCACCCTGTCACATGATCTACATGATGAGCTGTCCTATAGCCAGACCTGTAGAGCATCACCCTGTCACATGATCTACATGATGAGCTGTCCTATAGCCAGACCTGTAGAGCATCACCCTGTCACATGATCTACATGATGAGCTGTCCTATAGCCAGACCTGTAGAGCATCACCCTGTCACATGATCTACATGATGAGCTGTCCTATAGCCAGACCTGTAGAGCATCACCCTGTCACATGATCTACATGATGAGCTGTCCTATAGCCAGACCTGTAGAGCATCACACCCTGTCACATGATCTACATGATGAGCTGTCCTATAGCCAGACCTGTAGAGCATCACCCTGTCACAATGATCTACATGATGAGCTGTCCTATAGCCAGACCTGTAGTGCATCACCCTGTCACATGATCTACATGATGAGCTGTCCTATAGCCAGACCTGTAGAGCATCACCCTGTCACATGATCTACATGATGAGCTGTCCTATAGCCAGACCTGTAGAGCATCACCCTGTCACATGATCTACATGATGAGCTGTCCTATAGCCAGACCTGTAGAGCATCACCCTGTCACATGATCTACATGATGAGCTGTCCTATAGCCAGACCTGTAGAGCATCACCCTGTCACATGATCTACATGATGAGCTGTCCTATAGCCAGACCTGTAGTGCATCACCCTGTCACATGATCTACATGATGAGCTGTCCTATAGCCAGACCTGTAGAGCATCACCCTGTCACATGATCTACATGATGAGCTGTCCTATAGCCAGACCTGTAGAGCATCACCCTGTCACATGATCTACATGATGAGCTGTCCTATAGCCAGACCTGTAGAGCATCACCCTGTCACATGATCCACATGATGAGCTGTCCTATAGCCAGACCTGTAGAGCATCACACCTGTCACATGATCTACATGATGAGCTGTCCTATAGCCAGACCTGTAGAGCATCACCCTGTCACATGATCCACATGATGAGCTGTCCTATAGCCAGACCTGTAGAGCATCACCCTGTCACATGATCTACATGATGAGCTGTCCTATAGCCAGACCTGTAGTGCATCACCCTGTCATGATCTACATAATGAGCTGTCCTATAGCCAGACCTGTAGAGCATCACCCTGTCACATGATCTACATGATGAGCTGTCCTATAGCCAGACCTGTAGAGCATCACCCTGTCACAAATCCACATGATGAGCTGTCCTATAGCCAGACCTGTAGAGCATCACCCTGTCACATGATCTACATACATGATGAGCTGTCCTATAGCCAGACCTGTAGAGCATCACCCTGTCACATGATCTACATGATGAGCTGTCCTATAGCCAGACCTGTAGAGCATCACCCTGTCACATGATCTACATGATGAGCTGTCCTATAGCCAGACCTGTAGAGCATCACCCTGTCACATGATCTACATGATGAGCTGTCCTATAGCCAGACCTGTAGAGCATCACCCTGTCACATGATCCACATGATGAGCTGTCCTATAGCCAGACCTGTAGAGCATCACCCTGTCACATGATCTACATATGAGCTGTCCTATAGCCAGACCTGTAGAGCATCACCCTGTCACATGATCTACATGATGAGCTGTCCTATAGCCAGACCTGTAGAGCATCACCCTGTCACATGATCTACATGATGAGCTGTCCTATAGCCAGACCTGTAGAGCATCACCCTGTCACATGATCTACATGATGAGCTGTCCTATAGCCAGACCTGTAGAGCATCACCCTGTCACATGATCTACATGATGAGCTGTCCTATAGCCAGACCTGTAGTGCATCACCCTGTCACATGATCTACACCACCACACATTTCCTGCCTCACACAACCCTAACCCTAACCCACTCTCTGTTCACACACCCTAACCCACTCTCTATCACACACCCTAACGCCACTCCTGTTCACACACCCTAACCCACTCCCTGTTCACACACCCTAACCACTACCTGTTCACACACCCTAACCCACTCCCTGTTCACACACCCTAACCCACTCTCTATTCACACACCCCTAACCCACTCCCTGTTCACACCACATACCCTAACCCAGTACCTGTTCACACACCCTAACCCACTCTCTGTTCACACACCTTAACCCACTCTCTGTTCACCACACCCTACCCACTCCGTGTTCACACCCCTAACCCACTCCCTGTTCACACAACACCCTAACCCACTCCCTGTTCACACACCCCTAAACCCACTCACTGTTCGCACACCCTAACCCACTCTC
>NW_022265025.1:0-19383 GCF_002021735.2 Oncorhynchus kisutch | reverse complement strand
TGGAGGGTTTGTAGCAATGCTGTGGATATTCAAGGGCTTTTCACTGATAAGGTAATTCACTTATATTCCATTGAATAACATAGGATGTTTATAGCGCCTTTGCAAAAGGTTTTCAGCCACCTTGATGTTTTCCTATTTTGTTGCCTTACAACCTGTAATTAAAATGTATTTTAATTGGGATTTCATGTAAGGACGAACACTAAAGAGTCCAAATTGGTGAATGAATGAAAAAAATAAAATAAAAAACGTATTTAAAAAAAATTGTAAATAAGATTAAACGAAAAGAAAAGTTTTTTGTGCGTATGTATACGCCCCCTTTGGTATGAAGCAGCCAATCACCTTCAGAAGTCGCATCATTATAAATATGTATACGCCCCCTTTGGTATGAAGCAGCCAATCACTTCAGAAGTCCATTATAAATATGTATACGCCCCCTTGGTATGAAGCAGCCAATCACCTTCAGAAGTCGCATCATTATAAATATGTATACGCCCCCGTTGGTATGAAGCAGGCCAATCACCTTCAGAAGTCACATCATTATAAATATGTATACGCCCCCTTGGTATGAAGCAGCCAATCACCTTCAGAAGGCATGTGGGAGAGTCCCCAAAACATATTTGGTGTTCCCCAAAAGGCATGTGGGAGACTCCCCAAACATATTTGGTGTTCCCCAAAAGGCATGTGGGAGACTCCCCAAACATATTTGGTGTTCGCCAAAAGGCATGTGGGAGACTCCCCAAACATATTGGTGTTCCCCAAAAGGCATGTGGGAGACCTCCCCAACATATTTGGTGTCCCCAAAAGGCATGTGGGAGACTCCCCAAACATATTTGGTGTTTCCCCAAAAGGCATGTGGGAGACTCCCCAAACATATTTGGTGTTCCCCAAAAGGCATGTGGGAGACTCCCCAAACATATTTAGTGTTCCCCAAAAGGCATGTGGGAGACTCCCCAAACATATTTGGTGTTCCCCAAAAGGCATGTGGGAGACTCCCCAAACATATTTGTGTTCCCCCAAAGGCATGTGGGAGACTCCCCAAACATATTTGGTGTTCCCCAAAAGGCATGTGGGAGACTCCCCAAACATATTTGGTGTGTTCCCCAAAAGGCATGTGGGAGACTCCCCAAACATATTGGGTGTTCCCCAAAAGGCATGTGGGAGACTCCCCAAACATATTTGGTGTTCCCCAAAAGGCATGTGGGAGACTCCCCAAACATATTTGGTGTTCCCCAAAAGGCATGTGGGAGACTCCCCAAACATATTTGGTGTTCGCCAAAAGGCATGTGGGAGACTCCCCAAACATATTAGTGTCCCCAAAAGGCATGTGGGAGACTCCCCAAACATATTTGGTGTTCGCCAAAAGGCATGTGGGAGACTCCCCAAACATATTTGGTGTTCGCCAAAAGGCATGTGGGAGACTCCCCAAACATATTGGGTGTTTGCCAAAAGGCATGTGGGAGACTCCCCAAACATATTTGGTGTTCGCCAAAAGGCATGTGGGAGACTCCCCAAACATATTTGGTGTTCGCCAAAAGGCATGTGGGAGACTCCCCAAACATATTTGGTGTTCGCCAAAAGGCATGTGGGAGACTCCCCTAAACATATGGGTCCCAAAGGAAGTGGGCTACCTAAACATATGGAAGAGGTACTAGTCAGTGAGACAAAATTGTTGCTTTTTGACCATCAAGGAAAAGTTAAGTCTCGCACAAACCCAACACCTCTCATCACCCCGAGAACCTCATCAATGTTTTTAATTGGCAGGGACTGGGAAACTGTCAGAATTGAACAAATGATGAATGATGCTAATTACAGGGAAATTCTTGAGGGAAACCTGTTTCAAACTTCCAGAGATTTGAGACTGGGACAGACGTTCACCTTCCAGCAGAACAATGACCCTAAGCATACTGCTAAAGCAAAACTTGACTGGTTTAATTAAGGTGATTCATTTAAATGCTAGTCAAAGCCCAGACCTCAATCCAATTGAGAATATGAGGTATGACTTAAAGATTGCTGTACACCATCGGAACCCATCCAACTTGATGGAGCTGGAGCAGTTTTGCGTTGAAGAATGGGCAGAAATCCCAGTGGCAAGATGTGCCAAGCTTATAGAGACAAACCCCAAGAGGCATGTAGCTGTATTGCTGCAAAAGGGGTGTCTTGACTTTGGGGGGGTGAATAGTTATGCATGTTCAAGTTTTCAGTTTTTTTTGTCTTATTCTTGTTTGTTACACAAATAAAAAAATTGCATCTTCAAAGTGGTAGGTTTTGTAAATCAAAATGATACAAACCACCAACAAAATCCATTTTCATTCCAGGTTGTAAGTCAACAAAATAGGAAAAATGCCAAGAGGGTGAAAACTTTCACTATGGTAACTAAAGGCCTGAAGCTCCTCTCTGCTGTAGTGAGGGGAGGGTGGGGTTAAGGGAGGGGAAAGTTAAGGAGAGGGTGGGGTTAAGGGGAGGGGAAGGTTAAGGGAGAGGGTGGGGTTAAGGGGAGGGCAAGGTTAAGGGAGAGGGTGGGGTTAAGGAGAGGGGAAGGTTAAGGGAGAGGGTGGGGTTAAGGGGAGGGTTGGTTAAGGGGAGGGTGGGGTTAAGGGGAGAGGGTGGGGTTAAGGGGAGAGGGTGGGGTTAAGGGGAGAGGGTGGGGTTAAGGGGAGGGGAAGGTTAAGGGAGACGGTGGGGTTAAGGGGAGAGGGTGGGGTTAAGGGGAGGGGGGGGGTTAAGGGGAGGGTGGGGTTAAGGGGAGAGGGTGGGGTTTAGGGGAGGGGAAGGTTAAGGGAGAGGGTGGGGTTAAGGGGAGGGGAAGTTTAAGGGAGAGAAGTTTGGAGAAGGTGTGGTTAAGGGAAGGGTGGGGTAAGAGGAGGGGGGTGGTGGGTTTAAGGGGAGGGAAGGTTAAGGGAGAGGGAGAGGGTGGGGTTAAGGGGAGAGGGTGGGGTTAGGGGAGGGGTGGGGTTTAGGGGGAGGGTGGGGTTAAGGAGAGGTGGGTTAAGGGAGGTGGGGTTAAGGGAGGGTGGGGTTAAAGGAGGTGGGGTTAAGGGGAGGGTGGTGGTTAAGGGGAGGTGGGTTTTAAGGGAGGTGGGTTAAGGAGGGTGGGTTAAGGGGAGGGTGGGTTAAGAGGAGGTGGGGTTAAGGGGAGGGTGTGGTTAAGGGGAGGGTGGGGTTAAAGGGGAGTGCAGTGGTTTATGTGTCCAGTGCAATTGTAGATTGTCTCTAGTGTAGATGTCTCCAGTGGTAGATGTCTTTTAGTGGTAGATGTCTCTAGTGGTAGATGTCTCCAGTGGTATATGTCTCTAGTGTAGATGTCTCTCTCTCTATTTCAAACTCTCATCTATGTCCTGCGTCGCTGATTGTTTTTTCCCTCCCTCCCTCCCTCCCTCCCTCCCTCCCTCCCGCCCTCCCTCCCTCCCTCCTCCTCCCTCCCTCCCTCCCTCCCTCCCCCCCCTCCCTCCCTCCCTCTCCATGACACCCATTATGCCAGCGGCATTTAAAACATACATCATTCATTGAGAATCTGCTGCGTTCCCTGAACGAGAGAGAAAGAGAGAGAGACATGAGAGAGAGAGAGAGACAGGAGAGAGAGACGGAGAGAGAAAGACAGGGAGAGAGAGACACGGAGAGAGAGACGAGAGAGAGAGAGAGGAGAGAGAGACAGGGAGAGAGAGAGAGGGAGGAGAGAGACAGGGAGAGAGAGAGACAGGGAGAGAGAGAGAGACAAGAAGGGAGAGAGAGAGACGGAGGAGAGAGACAGGGAGAGAGAGAGAGACAGGGAGAGAGAGAGAGAGGGAGAGAGAGAGACAGGGAGAGAGAGAGAGAGGAGGAGAGAGAGAGAGACAGGGAGAGAGAGAGACGGAGAGAGAGAGCCAGGAGAGAGAGAGAGACAGGGAGAGAGAGAGAGATGGAGAGAGAGAGACAGGGAGAGAGAGAGAGAGAGAGAGAGAGAGAGAGAGAGAGAGACAGGGAGAGAGAGAGACAGAGAGAGAGAGAGAGAGAGAAAGAGAGAGGAGACCTTCAGATGTCATTGTGCGGTGGGTCTGTCCATGTGGTAAGGCTGGTTGAAGGGCTGTCCCTGCATGGGAGGAGCAGGCAGGAGGGAAGAGGAGAGCAGGTGGGCAGGAAGGTGGGCCAGGCAGACTGAGTTATGAAGATATCGGGCCGCGTTACCCATGGACACACAACTCATTTTTATTCTGCCTGCCAGCAGTACAACACAGCCTGGACTGGAGAGAGGTGTTAGGAGAGAGAGAGAGGAGAGGAGAGGAATGGAGAGGAGAGGAGAGAGGTGTTAGAGAGAGAGGTGAGGGAGAGGAATGGAGAGGAATGGAGAGGAGAGGAGAGGAATGGAGATAGGTGTTAGAGAGAGAGGAGAGGGAGAGGAATGGAGATAGGTGTTAGAGAGAGAGGAGAGGAGAGGAGAGGAATGGAGATAGGTGTTAGAGAGAGAGGAGAGGAGAGGAGAGGAATGGAGATAGGTGTTAGAGAGAGAGGAGAGGAGAGGAATGGAGATAGGTGTTAGAGAGAGAGGAGAGGAGAGGAGAGGAATGGCGAGAGGTGTTAGAGAGAGAGGAGAGGTGGAGGGAGGAGAGAAATGGAGAGGAGAGGAGAGGAGAGATGGAAGGAGGAGAGAAATGGAGAGGAGAGGAGAGATGAGGAAGGAGGAGAAGAAATGGAGAGGAGCGATGGACGGAGGATAGAAATGGAGAGGAGAGGAGAGATGGAGGGAGGAGAATATAAGAAAGAGAGAGAAATAAGAGGGAGGATGTGACTGAACAGGATGTTGGCAGGGATTTGACCCATACGGCCATTGTGTATTCAAGCCCATTGTTTTTACAGTGAAAGAGCAAACAGTGATACAATACCTGTCTAACTCTCTCCTTTGTCAGCATTAACCTCAACCAAACATTTTCTGTAGTTACGAATCAGACCTGCACAACGGTCAGGAGGAATTTTCCACCATTCCTCTTTACAAAACTGTTTCAGTTCAACAATATTTCTTGAGATGTCCTAGTGTGAACCTCTCTCTCTCTCTCTCTCTCTCTCTCCTTCCCCATCTCTCTCTCCTTCCCCGTCTCTCTCTCTCTCCTTCCCCGTCTGTCTCTCCTTCCCCGTCTCTCTCTCTCTCCTTCCCCATCTCTCTCTCCTTCCCCGTCTCTCTCCTTCCCCGTTCTCTCTCTCTCACCTCTCCACGAGGTGTATTTTCTCCTGTTGAAGCCGTTCATAGAACACACTGTATCAGACTAGTTATCAGAGATACCACTACTGGAATTAACGTTAGTCTCTCTTTTTTTAAGAGAGATACCTTTCTATATACTTTCAGCTGAATAACAGGAGTTATCTTTAGCCTGGCATCGCAATTTATTTAGAGGCATCGCAAAAATCTCCCTCCCCCCCCTCGAGGGACTAGGGACGAGGAGCGAGGGTCAAGGGGCGAGGATCGAGGGGCGAGGGGCGAGGAGCGAGGATCGAGGGGGTGAGGGAGTAGGGACGAGGAGCGAGGGTCGAGGAGCGAGGAGTGAGGGTCGAGGATCGAGGGACGAGGGACTAGGAGCGAGGGGCGAGGGGCAAGGTACGAGGGGCGAGGCTTGAGGGGCGAGGGCCGAGGGACTAGGAGCGAGGGGCGAGGGACGAGGGAAGAGGGGCGAGGGACGAGGGGCGAGAGCGAGGGACGAGGAGCAAGGAGCGAGGGTCGAGGGGCGGGGGCGAGGGGCGAGGATCGAGGGGCGAGGGGCGAGGATCGAGGGCGAGGGGCGAGGATCGAGGGGCGAGGGGCGAGGAGCGAGTGGCAAGGAGTGAGGGGCGAGGAGTGACAGGCGAGGGGCCACGAGCGAGGGGCGAGGAGCGAGGGACTAGGGACGAGGAGCAAGGAGTGAGGGTACACCCAATCCTGCAGGTACACCCCGTCCTGCAACAGGCCCAGGTACACCCAGGTACACCCATCCTACAGTAGGCCCAGGTACACCCCACCCTACAACAGGCCCAGGTACACCCCTTCCTACAACAGGCTCAGGTACACCCCATCCTACAACAGGCCCAGGTACACCCCATCCTACAACAGGCCCAGGTACACCCCATCCTACAACAGGCTCAGGTACACCCCATCCTACAACAGGCCCAGGTACACCCCATCCTACAACAGGCTCAGGTACACCCCATCCTACAATAGGCCCAGGTACACCCCATCCTACAACAGGCTCAGGTACACCCCATCCTACAACAGGCTCAGGTACACCCCATCCTACAACAGGCTCAGGTACACCCCATCCTACAACAGGCCCAGGTACACCCCATCCTACAACAGGCTCAGGTACACCCCATCCTACAACAGGCTCAGGTACACCCCATCCTGATACTCTGTCCAGATGGTTTACCTGTTGAACAAGCAGATAACTCCCCCCGTGGTTTACCTGTAAAACAAGCAGAGATCTCCCCCCGTGGTTTACCTGTAAAACAAGCAGAGATCTCCCCCCATGGTTTACCTGTAAAACAAGCAGAGATCTCCCCCCATGGTTTACCTGTAAAACAAGCAGAGATCTCCCCCCCATGGTTTACCTGTAAAACAAGCAGAGGTCTCCCCCCCATGGTTTACCTGTAAAACAAGCAGAGGTCTCCCCCCGTGGTTTACCTGTAAAACAAGCAGAGATCTCCCGACATGGTTTACCTGTAAAACAAGCAGAGGTCTCCCCCCGTGGTTTACCTGTAAAACAAGCAGAGGTCTCCCCCCATGGTTTACCTGTAAAACAAGCAGAGGTCTCCCCCCGTGGTTTACCTTGAGGCCTATGGACAAGGGATACCTACTGATCTATCCTAATGTGATGTAGCCTTTTATCCACAACGTACTGAAGTTGTCAATTGAACTCAGTTAGCCTTTACCTTTACACAGTCAGTCCCCTTACAGAGAGAGATGAGAAGAGAGAGAGAGAGAGAGAGAGAGAGAGAGACAGATGAGAAGAGAGAGAGAGAGAGAGAGAGAGAGAGAGAGAGAGAGAGAGAGAGAGAGAGAGAGAGAGAGAGAGAGAGAGAGAGATGAGAAACAGCACTGCCTTTACAAGCGAGATCCAACACTGTTTTGAATCAGACAATTAAACTTCATAATGAACAACGATAAGAACTCTGCTTTCATTTTTCACGAGACCTCCTATCTAACTCCTAATGGTTTAAATGTTAAAACGATTCTTTTGGAAAAACCTCTCAATAAGATGATATTAGATTTTTTTGTGAATTAGAAGTGAGAGCAGCACTTTCATCTGTATCTGACCTGAATGACCTTCACTACAGAGACACTCAGATCCTTTAGAGAGAGAGAGAAGCAACGGTACACTATTCCCTATGGAGTGCACTACTTTTGACCCAGGGCACCAACTAGAGCCCCTATGTGCTCTGATAAAACGTAGTGCACTATGTAGGGAATAGGGTGCAATTTGGTACTCTTCCTCTGTTCTTCATGCAGCTCACAGCTTATTATAAATCAAATCAAGTCACAAGACCTTACAGTTAGATGCTGAATACAACAGGTGTAGTAGACCTTACAGTTAGATGCTGAATACAACAGGTGTAGTAGACCTTACAGTTAGATGCTGAATACAACAGGTGTAGTAGACCTTACAGTTAGATGGGAATACAACAGGTGTAGTAGACCTTACAGTTAGATGCTGAATACAACAGGTGTAGTAGACCTTACAGTTAGATGCTGAATACAACAGGTGTAGTAGACCTTACAGTTAGATGCTGAATACAACAGGTGTAGTAGACCTTACAGTTAGATGCTGAATACAACAGGTGTAGTAGACCTTACAGTGAGATGCTGAATACAACAGGTGTAGTAGACCTTACAGTTAGATGCTGAATACAACAGGTGTAGTAGACCTGAATACAACAGGTGTAGTAGACCTTACAGTTAGATGCTGAATACAACAGGTGTAGTAGACCTTACAGTTAGATGCTGAATACAACAGGTGTAGTAGACCTTACAGTTAGATGCTGAATACAACAGGTGTAGTAGACCTTACAGTTAGATGCTGAATACAACAGGTGTAGTAGACCTTACAGTTAGATGCTGAATACAACAGGTGTAGTAGTAGACCTTACAGTTAGATGCTGAATACAACAGGTGTAGTCGACCTTACAGTTAGATGCTGAATACAACAGGTGTGTAGGACCTTACGTAGATGCTATACAGGTGTAGTAGACTACAGTTAGATGCTGAATACAACAGGTGTAGTAGACCTTACAGTTAGATGCTGAATACAACAGGTGTAGTAGACCTTACAGTTAGATGCTGAATACAACAGGTGTAGTAGGACCTTACAGTTAGATGCTGAATACAACAGGTTGTAGTAGACCTTACAGTTAGATGCTGAATACAACAGGTGTAGTAGACCTGAATACAACAGGTGTAGTAGACCTTACAGTTAGATGATGAATACAACAGGTGTAGTAGACCTTACAGTTAGATGCTGAATACACAGGTGTAGTAGACGCTTACAGTTAGATATGAATACAACAGGTGTAGTAGACCTTACAGTTAGATGCTGAATACACAGGTGTAGTAGACCCTTACAGTTAGATGCTGAATACAACAGGTGTAGTAGACCTTACAGTTAGATGCTGAATACAACAGGTGTAGTAGACCTTACAGTTAGATGCTGAATACAACAGGTGTAGTAGACCTTACAGTTAGATGCTGAATACAACAGGTGTAGTAGACCTTACAGTTAGATGCTGAATAACAGACAGGTGTAGTAGACCTTACAGTTAGATGCTGAATACAACAGGTGTAGTAGACCTTACAGTTAGATGCTGAATACAACAGGTTGTAGTAGACCTTACAGTTAGATGGCTGAAATACAACAGGTGTAGTAGACCTTACAGTTAGAATGGCTGAATACAACAGGTGTAGTAGACCTGAATACAACAGGTGTAGTAGACCTTACAGTGAGATGCTGAATACAACAGGTGTAGTAGACCTGAATACAACAGGTGTAGTAGACCTGAATACAACAGGTGTAGTAGACCTGAATACAACAGGTGTAGTAGACCTGAATACAACAGGTGTAGTAGACCTTACCGTTAGATGCTGAATACAACAGGTGTAGTAGACCTTACAGTTAGATGCTGAATACAACAGGTGTATGTAGACCTTACAGTTAGATGCTGAATACAACAGGTGTAGTAGCCTTACAGTTAGATGCTGAATACAACAGGTGTAGTAGACCTTACAGTTAGATGCTGAATACAACAGGTGTAGTAGACCTTACAGTTAGATGCTGAATACAACAGGTGTAGTAGACCTCACAGTTAGATGCTGAATACAACAGGTGTAGTAGACCTTACAGTTAGATGCTGAATACAACAGGTGTAGTAGACCTTACAGTTAGATGCTGAATACAACAGGTGTAGTAGACCTTACAGTTAGATGCTGAATACAACAGGTGTAGTAGACCTTACTGTTAGATGCTGAATACAACAGGTGTAGTAGACCTCACAGTTAGATGCTGAATACAACAGGTGTAGTAGACCTTACAGTTAGATGCTGAACAACAGGTGTAGTAGACCTTACAGTTAGATGCTGAATACAACAGGTGTAGTAGACCTGAATACAACAGGTGTAGTAGACCTTACAGTGAGATGCTGAATACAACAGGTGTAGTAGACCTTACAGTTAGATGCTGAATACAACAGGTGTAGTAGACCTTACAGTTAGATGCTGAATACAACAGGTGTAGTAGACCTCACAGTTAGATGCTGAATACAACAGGTGTAGTAGACCTTACAGTTAGATGATGAATACAACAGGTGTAGTAGACCTTACAGTTAGATGCTGAATACAACAGGTGTAGTAGACCTGAATACAAACAGGTGTAGTAGACCTTACAGTTGGATGCTGAATACAACAGGTGTAGAAGACCTCACAGTTAGATGATGAATACAACAGGTGTAGTAGACCTTACAGTTAGATGCTGAATACAACAGGTGTAGTAGACCTGAATACAACAGGTGTAGTAGACCTTACAGTTAGATGCTGAATACAACAGGTGTAGTAGACCTTACAGTTAGATGCTGAATACAACAGGTGTAGTAGACCTTACAGTTAGATGCTGAATACAACAGGTGTAGTAGACCTACAGTTAGATGCTGAATACAACAGGTGTAAGTAGACCTCACAGTTAGATGCTGAATACAACAGGTGTAGTAGACCTGAATACAACAGGTGTAGTAGACCTTACAGTTAGATGCTGAATACAACAGGTGTAGTAGACCTTACAGTTAGATGCTGAATACAACAGGTGTAGTAGACCTTACAGTTAGATGCTGAATACAACAGGTGTAGTAGACCTTACAGTTAGATGCTGAATACAACAGGTGTAGTAGACCTCACAGTTAGATGCTGAATACAACAGGTGTAGTAGACCTTACAGTTAGATGATGAATACAACAGGTGTAGTAGACCTTACAGTTAGATGCTGAATACAACAGGTGTAGTAGACCTGAATACAACAGGTTGTAGTAGACCTTACAGTTAGATGCTGAATACAACAGGTGTAGAAGACCTTCACAGTTAGATGATGAATACAACAGGTGTAGTAGACCTTACAGTTAGATGCTGAATACAACAGGTGTAGTAGACCTGAATACAACAGGTGTAGTAGACCTTACAGTTAGATGCTGAATACAACAGGTGTAGTAGACCTTACAGTTAGATGCTGAATACAACAGGTGTAGTAGACCTTACAGTTAGATGCTGAATACAACAGGTGTAGTAGACCTTACAGTTAGATGCTGAATACAACAGGTGTAGTAGACCTCACAGTTAGATGCTGATACAACAGGTGTAGTAGACCTCACAGTTAGATGCTGAATACAACAGGTGTAGTAGACCTGAATACAACAGGTGTAGTAGACCTTACAGTTAGATGCTGAATACAACAGGTGTAGTAGACCTTACAGTTAGATGCTGAATACAACAGGTGTAGTAGACCTTACAGTTAGATGCTGAATACAACAGGTGTAGTAGACCTTACAGTTAGATGCTGAATACAACAGGTGTAGTAGACCTCACAGTTAGATGCTGAATACAACAGGTGTAGTAGACCTCACAGTTAGATGCTGAATACAACAGGTGTAGTAGACCTGAATACAACAGGTGTAGTAGACCTTACAGTTAGATGCTGAATACAACAGGTGTAGTAGACCTGAATACAACAGGTGTAGTAGACCTGAATAGAACAGGTGTAGTAGACCTGAATACAACAGGTGTAGTAGACCTTACAGTTAGATGCTGAATACAACAGGTGTAGTAGAACTTACAGTTAGATGCTGAATACAACAGGTGTAGTAGACCTGAATACAACAGGTGTAGTAGACCTTACAGTTAGATGCTGAATACAACAGGTGTAGTAGACCTGAATACAACAGGTGTAGTAGACCTGAATACAACAGGTGTAGTAGACCTGAATACAACAGGTGTAGTAGACCTTACAGTTAGATGCTGAATACAACAGGTGTAGTAGACCTGAATACAACAGGTGTAGTAGACCTTACAGTTAGATGCTGAATACAAACAGGTTGTAGTAGACCTGAATAAACAGGTGTAGTAGACCTGAATACAACAGGTGTAGTAGACCTGAATACAACAGGTGTAGTAGACCTACAGTTAGATGCTGAATACAACAGGTGTAGTAGACCTGAATACAACAGGTGTAGTAGACCTTACAGTTAGATGCTGAATACAACAGGTGTAGTAGACCTGAATACAACAGGTGTAGTAGACCTGAATACAACAGGTGTAGTAGACCTGAATACAACAGGTGTAGTAGACCCTCACAGTTAGATGCTGAATACAACAGGTGTAGTAGACCTTACAGTTAGATGCTGAATACAACAGGTAGTAGTACCTCACAGTTAGATGCTGAATACAACAGGTGTAGTAGACCTCACAGTTAGATGCTGAATACAACAGGTGTAGAAGACCTCACAGTTAGATGCTGAATACAACAGGTGTAGTAGACCTTACAGTTAGATGCTGAATACAACAGGTGTAGTAGACCTTACCGTTAGATGCTGAATACAACAGGTGTAGTAGACCCTGATACAACAGGTGTAGTAGACCCTCACAGTTAGATGCTGAATACATCAGGTGTAGTAGACTTACAGTTAGATGCTGAATACAACAGGTGTGTAGACCTGAATACAACAGGTGTAGTAGACCTGAATACAACAGGTGTAGTAGACCTTACAGTTACGATGTGAATACAACAGGTGTAGTAGACTTACAGTTAGATGCTGAATACAAAGGTGTAGTAGACCTTACAGTTTAGATGCTGAATACATCAGGTGTAGTAGACCTTACAGTTAGATGCTGAATACACAGGTGTAGTCGACATGAACAACAGGTGTTGTAGTAGACCTGACTACAACAGGGTAGTAGACCTGAATACAAAGGTGTAGTAGACCTTACAGTGAGATGCTGAATACAACCAGGGTGTAGTAGACATTACAGTTAGATGCTGAATACAACAGGTGTAGTAGACCTCACAGTGAAATGCTGAATACAACAGGTGTAGTAGACCTTACAGTGAGATGCTGAATTACAACAGGTGTAGTAGACCTTACAGTGAGATGCTGAATACAACAGGTGTAGTAGACCTTACAGTGAGATGCTGAATACAACAGGTGTAGTAGACCTTACAGTGAGATGCTGAGTACAACAGGTGTAGTAGACCTTACAGTGAGATGCTGAATACAACAGGTGTAGTAGACCTTACAGTGAGATGCTGAATACAACAGGTGTAGTAGACCTTACAGTTAGATGCTGAATACAACAGTTGTTGTAGTAGACCTTACAGTGAAATGCTGAATACAACAGGTGTAGTAGACCTTACAGTGAGATGCTGAATACAACAGGTGTAGTAGACCTTACAGTTAGATGCTGAATACAACAGGTTGTAGTAGACCTGAATACAACAGGTGTAGTAGACCTTACAGTTAGATGCTGAATACAACAGGTGTAGTAGACCTTACAGTTAGATGCTGAATACAACAGGTGTAGTAGACCTTACCGTTAGATGCTGAATACAACAGGTGTAGTAGACCTGAATACAACAGGTGTAGTAGACCTGAATACAACAGGTGTAGTAGACCTGAATACAACAGGTGTAGTAGACCTGAATACAACAGGTGTAGTAGACCTACAGTTAGATGCTGAATACAACAGGTGTAGTAGACCTGAATACAACAGGTGTAGTAGACCTTACAGTTAGATGCTGAATACAACAGGTGTAGTAGACCTGAATACAACAGGTGTAGTAGACCTGAATACAAAAAGGTGTAGTAGACCTGAATACAACAGGTGTAGTAGACCTGAATACAACAGGTGTAGTAGACCTGATACAACAGGTGTAGTAGACCTTACAGTTAGATGCTGAATACAACAGGTGTAGTAGACCTGAATACAACAGGTGTAGTAGACCTTACAGTTAGATGCTGAATACAACAGGTGTAGTAGACCTTACAGTTAGATGCTGAATACAACAGGTGTAGTAGACCTTACAGTTAGATGCTGAATACAACAGGTGTAGTAGACCTTACAGTTAGATGCTGAATACAACAGGTGTAGTAGACCTGAATACAACAGGTGTAGTAGACCTTACAGTTAGATGCTGAATACAACAGGTGTAGTAGACCTTACAGTTAGATGCTGAATACAACAGGTGTAGTAGACCTTACAGTTAGATGCTGAATACAACAGGTGTAGTAGACCTGAATACAACAGGTGTAGTAGACCTTACAGTTAGATGCTGAATACAACAGGTGTAGTAGACCTTACAGTTAGATGCTGAATACAACAGGTGTAGTAGACCTTACAGTTAGATGCTGAATACAACAGGTTGTACGTAGACCTTACAGTAGCTGCTGAATACAACAGGTGTAGTAGACCTGAATACAAACAGTTGTAGTAGACCTTACAGGTTAGATGCTGAATAGAACAGGTGTAGTAGACCTTACCGTTAGATGCTGAATACAACAGGTGTAGTAGACCTTACAGTTAGATGCTGAATACAACAGGTGTAGTAGACCTTACAGTTAGATGCTGAAAACAACGGTGTAGTACACCTGAATACAACAGGTGTAGTAGACCTTACAGTTAGATGCTGAATACAACAGGTGTAGTAGACCTTACAGTAGATGCTGAATACAACAGGTGTAGTAGACCTGAATACAACAGGTGTAGTAGACCTTACAGTTAGATGCTGAATACAACAGGTGTAGGTAGACCTCACAGTTAGATGCTGAATTACAACAGGTGTAGTAGACCTCACAGTTAGATGCTGAATACAACAGGTGTAGTAGACCTTACAGTGAGATGCTGAATAATACAACAGGTGTAGGTAGACCTCACAGTTAGCTGCTGAATACAACAGGTGTAGTAGACCTTACAGTGAGATGCTGAATACAACAGGTGTAGTAGACCTTACAGTGAGATGCTGAATACATACAACAGGTTGTAGGTAGACCTCACAGTTAGATGCTGAATACAACAGGTGCAGGTAGACCTTACAGTTAGATGTTGAATACAACAGGTTGTAGGTAGACCTTACAGTTAGATGCTGAATACAACAGGTGTAGTAGACCTTACAGTTAGATGCTGACTACAACAGGTGTAGTAGACCTTACAGTGAAATGCTGAATACAACAGGTGTAGTAGACCTTACAGTGAAATGCTGAATACAACAGGTGTAGTAGACCTTACAGTTAGATACTGAATACAACAGGTGTAGTAGACCTTACAGTTAGATGCTGAATACAACAGGTGTAGTAGACCTCACAGTGAAATGCTGAATACAACAGGTGTAGTAGACCTTACAGTTAGATACTGAATACAACAGGTGTAGTAGACCTTACAGTTAGATGCTGAATACAAAGGTGTAGTAGACCTCACCGTTAGATGCTGAATACAACAGGTGCTCCCAGACAAATGAAACAACTTCTTTGTGAAATTTGAGGACAATACATTGCCACTGACTACCAAAGACTGTGGGCTCTCCTTCTCCGTGGCCGATGTGAGTAAACATTTAAACGTGTTAACCCTCGCAAGGCTGCCAGCCCAGATGGCATCCCCAGCCGTGTCCTCAGCGCATGAGCAGACCAGCTGGCTGGTGTGTTTACGGACATATTCAACCAATCCCTATCCCAGTCTGTTGTCCCCACATCCTTCAATAAGGCCACCATTGTTCCTGTTCCCAAGAAAGCTAAGGTAACTAAACTAAATGACTACCGCCCCATGGCACTCGCTTCTGTCATCATGAAGTGCTTTGAGAGACTAGTCAAGAATCATATCAGCTCCACCCTACCTGACACCCTAGACCCACTCCAATTTGCCTACCGCCAAAATAGATCCACAGACGATGCAATCGCCATCACCCTATCCCATCTTGACAAGAGGAATACCTACGTAAGAATGCTGTTCATTGACTTGAGGTCAGCATTCAACACTCGACCCTGCCCTGTGCAACTGGGTCCAGGACTTCCTGACGGGCCGCCCCCAGGTGGTGAAACAACATCTCCAGTCCGCTGATCCTCAACACTGGGGCACCACAAGGGTGCATCCTCAGCCTTGTGGTTTGCAGACGACACTACAGTGGTAGGCTTGATTACCAACAACGACGAGACGGCCTACAGGGAGGAGGTGAGGGCCCTCGGAGTGTGGTGTCAGGAAAATAACCTCACACTCAACGTCAACAAAACAAAAGGAGAGGATTGTGGACTTCAGGAAACAGCAGAGAGCACGCCCCTATCCACATCGACGGGACAGTAGTGGAGAAGGTGTAAAGTTTTAAGTTCCTCGGTGTACATATCACTGACAAACTGAATGGTCCACTCACACAGACAGTGTGGTGAAGAAGGTGCAACAGCGCCTCTTCAACCTCAGGAGGCTGAAAAAATTTGGCTTGTCACCGAAAACCCCAAAACTTTTACAGGTGCACAATTGAGAGCATCCTGTCGGCTGTATCACCGCCTGGTACGGAAACTGCTCCGCCCACAACCTCTTCAGAGGGTGGTGCGGTCTGCACATCACCGGGGCAAACTACCTGCCCTCCAGGACACCTACACCACCCGATGTCACAGGAAGGCCATAAAGATCATCAAGGACATCAACCACCCGAGCCACTGCCTGTTCACCCCGCTATCATCCAGAAGGCGAGGTCAGTACAGGTGCATCAAAGCAGAGACCGAGAAACTGAAAAACAGCACCTATCTCAAGGCCATCAGACTGTTAAACAGCCACCACTAACATTGAGTGGCTGCTGCCAACACACTGACTCAACTCCAGCCACTTCAATAATTGGAATTGATGGGAATTGCTGCTCTACATATACAGACTTGATATCATTGGCCACTTTAATAAATGGATCACTAGTCACTTTAGGAATGTTTACATATCTCGCATTACTCATCTCATATGTATATAATGTATACTGTATCCTTCACTATCTATTCTTTACTATCTATTGCATCTATCCACTCTGTCACTGCTCATCTATATATTTTATATCTATATATTCTCATCCCTTTCCTTCACTAGATTGTGTGTATTAGGTTTAGTTGTGGAATGTGTTAGATATTACCTGGTAGATACTGCTGCACTGTCAGATCTAGAAGCATAAGCATTTCCCTACAGTAACATCTGCTAACCGTGTGTGTATGTGACCAGTAACATCTGCTAACCGTGTGTATGTGACCAATGACATCTGCTAACCGTGTGTATGTGACCGATGAAATCTGCTAACCGTGTGTATGTGACCAATAACATCTGCTAACCGTGTGTATGTGACCAATAACATCTGCTAACCGTGTGTATGTGACCGATGACATCTGCTAACCGTGTGTATGTGACCAATAACATCTGCTAACCGTGTGTATGTGACCGATGACATCTGCTAACCGTGTGTATGTGACCGATGAAATCTGCTAACCGTGTGTATGTGACCGATGACATCTGATAACCGTGTGTATGTGACCGATGAAATCTGCTAACCATGTGTATGTGATCAGTAACATCTGCTAACCGTGTGTATGTGACCAATAACATCTGCTAACCGTGTGTATGTGACCGATAACATCTGCTAACCATGTGTATGTGACCAATAACATCTGCTAACCATGTGACCAATAACATCTGCTAACCGTGTGTATGTGACCAATACCATCTGATAACCATGTGTATGTGATCAGTAACATCTGCTAACCGTGTGTATGTGACCGATGACATCTGCTAACCGTGTGTATGTGACCAATAACATCTGCTAACCGTGTGTATGTGACCAATAACATCTGCTAACCGTGTGTATGTGACCGATGACATCTGCTAACCGTGTGTATGTGACCGATGACATCTGCTAACCGTGTGTATGTGACCGATGAAATCTGCTAACCGTGTGTATGTGACCGATGGAATCTGCTAACCGTGTGTATGTGACCGATGAAATCTGCTAACCGTGTGTATGTGACCGATGAAATCTGCTAACCGTGTGTATGTGATCAATAACATCTGCTAACCGTGTGTATGTGACCGATGAAATCTGCTAACCGTGTGTATGTGACCGATGAAATCTGCTAACCGTGTGTATGTGACTGATGAAATCTGCTAACCGTGTGTATGTGACCGATGAAATCTGCTAACTGTGTGTATGTGACCGATGAAATCTGCTAACCATGTGTATGTGATCAGTAACATCTGCTAACCGTGTGTATGTGACCAATAACATCTGCTAACCGTGTGTATGTGACCAATAACAACTGCTAACCGTGTGTATGTGACCGATAACATCTGCTAACCGTGTGTATGTGACCAATAACATCTGCTAACCGTGTGTATGTGACCAATAACATCTGCTAACCGTGTGTATGTGACCGATAACATCTGCTAACCGTGTGTATGTGACCAATAACATCTGCTAACCGTGTGTATGTGACCGATAACATCTGCTAACCGTGTGTATGTGACCAATAACATCTGCTAACCGTGTGTATGTGACCGATAACATCTGCTAACCGTGTGTATGTGACCAATAACATCTGCTAACCGTGTGTATGTGACCAATAACATCTGCTAACCGTGTGTATGTGACCAATAACATCTGCTAACCGTGTGTATGTGACCGATGACATCTGCTAACCGTGTGTATGTGACCGATGACATCTGCTAACCGTGTGTATGTGACCGATGAAATCTGCTAACCGTGTGTATGTGACCGATGGAATCTGCTAACCGTGTGTATGTGACCGATGAAATCTGCTAACCGTGTGTATGTGACCGATGAAATCTGCTAACCGTGTGTATGTGATCAATAACATCTGCTAACCGTGTGTATGTGACCGATGAAATCTGCTAACCGTGTGTATGTGACCGATGAAATCTGCTAACCGTGTGTATGTGACTGATGAAATCTGCTAACCGTGTGTATGTGACCGATGAAATCTGCTAACTGTGTGTATGTGACCGATGAAATCTGCTAACCATGTGTATGTGATCAGTAACATCTGCTAACCGTGTGTATGTGACCAATAACATCTGCTAACCGTGTGTATGTGACCAATAACAACTGCTAACCGTGTGTATGTGACCGAGATAACATCTGCTAACCGTGTGTATGTGACCAATAACATCTGCTAACCGTGTGTATGTGACCAATAACATCTGCTAACCGTGTGTATGTGACCGATAACATCTGCTAACCGTGTGTATGTGATGACAATAACATCTGCTAACCGTGTGTATGTGACCGATAACATCTGCTAACCGTGTGTATGTGACCAATAACATCTGCTAACCGTGTGTATGTGACCGATAACATCTGCTAACCGTGTGTATGTGACCAATAACATCTGCTAACCGTGTGTATGTGACCAATAACATCTGCTAACCGTGTGTATGTGACCAATAACATCTGCTAACCGTGTGTATGTGACCAGTAACATCTGCTAACCGTGTGTATGTGACCGATGACATCTGCTAACCGTATGTATGTGACCATAACATCTGCTAACCGTGTGTATGTGACCAATAACATCTGCTAAACCACTGTGTATGTGACCAATAACATCTGCTAACCGTGTGTATGTGACCAATAACATCTGCTAACCGTGTGTATGTGACCATTAACATCTGCTAACCGTGTGTATGTGATCAATAACATCTGCTAACCGTGTGTATGTGACCAGTAACATCCTCCCCCCTCTAACCACTAGGCTACTGCCTCCCCCCTCTACCACTAGGCTACCTGCCCCCCCCTCTAACCACTAGGCTATCCTGGCCCCCCTCTAACCACTAGGCTACCTGCCCCCCCTCTAAACCACTAGGCTACCTGCCCCCCTCTAACCACTAGACTA